>NW_022605590.1:183716-192762 GCF_008692095.1 Etheostoma spectabile | reverse complement strand
TCAAAGTGCCTTTACACAAAACGGTTAAACAGATTAAAACACAAGTAAAACAGGTTTAAAAAATCACAAGCATAAAAACCGGAATAATAAAACATGAATAGACAGTTAAAAACAAGAGAAACATAAAACACCAAGAGATAAAATTTACAGGCAGCTAAGAAATTTAAAGAATGATTAGTCTTAAGAAAGGCAGCATCAAATCGAAAGGTCTTTCAGCCTTGATTTAAAGAGAACTGCAGAGTAGCAGGGATCTAACGGTTCTGGGAGTTTATTTCCAGCTATGGGAGCATAGGACACTGAAAGCGCTTCCACCCTGTTTGTGTCTGACTCTGGGGCCCGGACTAACACCACCGCCACAACAGGCACCGCACGCAAGCTGCTGTGTTCCACACCCATCCACAACATTCTGTTCTGGCTGCCACCCTCCCCTGTTGCCTGCAGGTGTTCACCTCTTCCTCCGCTGTCCGTGTGGTTTTCCGCGGCCACGTCTGTGCTTGGCCGCGCTGTGCTGTGTCCTTCCCGCGGGCTCTCCCCCCCCCCCCCCCGCGGCAGCTGTTGGGGCCTGTGCTGTGCTTCCTTTGTTTGGACACTTTTGGGCACAGAGATAGTGCCGTTAAAGAAAACACAGGAATGATGGTGTGAAAATTTCACTTTGAAGTTTTTTAACATTGATATGAAAGTTTGAGTTGCAAGAGTAGACTGTTTGTATGCATGGACGGAGCGTGTGTGACGTCACCCGTTGGTTTGTGGAGATCTGATATAAGTCGTTGAGTTTGCGGATGTGACGATTTTTAGACGTAACACACTTTAACTGGTAATCGCATCATAGCAACGCCCTAAAACACCACCTGCTTTATCGCAGGTTTTAAAATCAATGACACCATAATTCAAAAAAAAGACTTTAAACTAGCGATTGAGACAAACTGAGGTAATAAATCAAGTGAGAAGTGGGTCGCTTTCTCATAGACTTCTACAGAAACAGACCTCCTTTTCCAACTGCCCCCTGCATCGCCTCCTGCTGGAGATCAGATATAATGCAGCTTTAAGGAGTCTCCCCCTGCAGGAGACCAATATAATGCACTTTAAGATCTCCCCCTGCATGAGACCAGATAAATGCAGCTTAAGGATCTCCCCCTCGGCAGATCAATATATGCAGCTTTAAGGAGTCTCCCCCCTTCTGGAGATCAGATATATGCCAGCTTTAAGGAGTCTCCCCCTGCTCGAGATCAGATATAATGCAGCTTTAAAGGAGTCTCCCCTGCTGGAGATCAGATTATATGCAGCTTTAAGGATTCTCCCCCTGCTGGAGATCAGATATAATGCAGCTTTAAGGAGTCTCCCCCTGTTGGAGATCAGATAATGCAGCTTTAAGGAGTCTCCCCCTGCTGGAATCAGATTAATGCAGCTTAAGGAGTCTCCCCCTGCTGGAGATCAGAATAATGCAGCTTTAAGGAGTCTCCCCCTGCTGAGATCAGATATAATGCAGCTTTAAGGAGTCCTCCCCCTCTGAGATCAGATATAATGCAGCTTTAAGGAGTCTCCCCCTGTCGAGGGATCAGATTAATGCAGCTTTAAGGAGTCTCCCCCTGCGAGATCAGATATAATGCAGCTTTAGGAGTCTCCCCCTGCTGGAGATATGAAGCACTTTAAGGAGTCTCCCCCTGCTGGAGATAATCAGCTTAAGGAGTCCCCCTCTGGAGATATGAAGCAGCTTTAAGGAGTCTCCCCCTGCTGGAGACAGATATATCAGCTTTTATGGAGTCTCCCCCCCTGCGGAGATCAGATATAATGCAGCTTTATGGAGTCTCCCCCTGCAGGAGATCAGATATAATGCAGCTTTATGGTGTCTCCCCCTGCTGGAGATCAGATATATGCACTTTATGGGTCTCCCCCCTGCTGGAGATCAGATATAATGCAGCTGTATAGAGTCTCCCCCTGCTGGAGATCAGATTAATGCGCTTTAAGGAGTCGCCCCTGCTGGAGATCAGATATAATGCGCTTTATGAGTCTCCCCCTGCTGGAGATCAGATATATGCAGCTTTAAGGAGTCCTCCCCCTGCTGTAGATCAGATATAAATGCAGCTTTATGAGTCTCCCCCTGCTGGAGATCAGATATAATGCAGCTTTAAGGAGTCTCCCCCCCTGCTGGAGATCAGATATATGCAGCTTTAAGGAGTCGCCCCTGCTGGAGATCAGATATAATGCAGCTTTAGAGTCTCCCCCTGCAGGAGATCAGATATAATGCAGCTTTAAGGAGTCGCCCCTGTTGGAGATCAGATATAATGCAGCTTTAAGGAGTCTCCCCCTGCAGGAGATCAGATATATGCAGCTTTAAGAGTCTCCCCCTGCTGGAGATCAGATATAATGCAGCTTTAAGGAGTCTCCCCCTGCAGGAGACCAGATATAATGCAGCTTTAAGGAGTCTCCCCCTGCAGGAGATCAGATATAATGCAGCTTTAAGGAGTCTCCCCCTGCTGGAGATCAGATATAATGCAGCTTTAAGGAGTCTCCCCCTGCTGGAGATCAGATTAATGCAGCTTTAGGGAGTCTCCCCCTGCTGGAGATCAGATAAATGCAGCTTTAAGGGTCTCCCCCTGCTGAGATCAGATATAATGCAGCTTTAAGGAGTCTCCCCCTGTGTGAATCAAATAATGCAGCTTTAAGGAGTCTCCCCCTGCTGGAGATCAGATATATGCAGCTTTAAGGATTCCCCCCTGCTGGAGATCAGATATAATGCAGCTTTAAGGAGTCTCCCCCTGCGAATCAATATAATGCAGCTTTAAGAGTCTCCCCCTGCTGAGAGATATAAGCAGCTTTAAGGAGTCTCCCCCTGCTGGAGATCAGATAGCAGCTTTAAGGAGTCTCCCCCCTCTGGATCAAATATAATGCAGCTTTATGGAGTCTCCCCCTGCAGGAGATCAGATATAATGCAGCTTTATGGAGTCTCCCCCGCGGAGATCAGATATAATGCAGCTTTATGGTGTCTCCCCGCTCGGAGATCAGATATATGCAGCTTATGGAGTCTCCCCCTGCTGGAGATCAGATATAATGCAGCTTTTAGGAGTCTCCCCCCTGCTGGAGATCAGATATAATGCAGCTTTAAGGAGTCGCCCCCTGCTGAGATCAGATATAATGCAGCTTTATGAGTCTCCCCCTGCTGGAATCAGATAATGCAGCTTTAAGGAGTCTCCCCCTGCTGGAGATCAGATATAATGCAGCTTTATGGAGTCTCCCCGCTGAGATCAGATATAATGCAGCTTTAAGGAGTCTCCCCTGCTGGAGATCAGATATAATGCAGCTTTAAGGAGTCGCCCCTGTGGAGACAGATATAATGGCAGCTTTAAGGAGTCTCCCCCTGCAGGAGATCAGATATAATGCAGCTTTAGGAGTCGCCCCTTTGGAGATCAGATATAATGCAGCTTTAAGGAGTCCCCCCTCAGGAGATCAGATATAATGCAGCTTTATGAGTCTCCCCCTGCTGGAGATCGATATAATGCAGCTTTATGAGTCTCCCCCTGCTGGAGATCAGATTAATGCAGCTTTAGGAGTCTCCCCTGCTGAGATCAGATATAATGCAGCTTTAAGGAGTCTCCCCCTGCTGAGATCAGATATAATGCAGCTTTAAGGAGTCTCCCCCTGCTGGAGATCAATATAATGCAGCTTTAAGAGTCTCCCCTGCTGGAGATCAGAATAATGCAGCTTTAAGGAGTCTCCCCTGCTGGGATCAGATATAATGCAGCTTTAAGGAGTCTCCCCCTGCAGAGATCAGTATAATGCAGCTTAATGGAGTCTCCCCTGCTGGAGATCAGATATAGCTTTTGAGTCTCCCCCTGCTGGAGATCAGATAATGCAGCTTTAAGCAAATTATTTTGATTTGAGTAATTTTTAATGGGAAAAGCTCAAACTTCTCTGATGTCAGTTTTCTCACACACACACACACACACACACACACACACACACACTCTTAAACTGGATCGAGTAGGTTGCTGATTAGACAGAGGTCATCTAACAGAAACGCTGCTTTCCTCAGATTTCTGGTAACCTAAGAGCTAAATTGATGTGCTCTGTCACACACCTGAGTCAACACACACTCACACTAGCACACACACACACACACACACACACACACACACACACCCACGTTCAAAAATGCGCTCAAAGACAAAAATAGGCTCAGATAACCACCCAGATACCAACGAACGCACACTCTCTCTCCTACACTGGCTCACACTTGACACGATTAACTTGAATCCATTAAAGCTGAATTTACATAAAACTGCCTCTGCAGAGACACACACACACACACATACACACACACACACACATGCTGGCATGTGCTGTATACTGCTGTGTGGATGACCTTGCAGCAGCGACAGAGCAGAACTACAACCTGTATTGTGTGTGTGTGTGTGTGTGTGTGTGTGTGTGTGTGTGTGTGTGTGTGTGTGTGTGTGTGTGCTCATCCATGCAGCCACATTATAGCCCCTAATTAACACACTCTGTCTCCATATGTGCTGGTCTGAGATCAGCTGTCAGGTGCCAGCTGGCTGCGATACATATAATCGGAGACACTAACAAATGCGTCTCTCAGTCCAGCTGAAAGCTCCCAACTCAAAATGACTAAATGGTTTATTCACTAATAGCTGTTGTAATTGTTGTTGCGCTTGACAACTGTTGCCATACAACTTTATGTGGATATTCATTAAGGGATGTCGCGATAATCTTACCTCACCTTTCGATCCCAATTTTTGAGTTCACGATACATTTTTGTCAGGATTTTTTTTTTTTTTTTTTACCAAATGTGCTTTCATACAATTACTTCATTTCTATAAACTGTGCAAAACAGCAGATGTGTACTTTTCTATCAAGAGTGCATTGTATTTCATCTTAAATAATAACAAACATTAATAATGAGATGTTTATTGCACATCCCACTTCAGGTTCATCTGAACTATAAATAAAGGCAATGAAAGCCAAAAGATCGTGCAGGTTGCACAGAAAGGGAAATATGTTCCAACGTGGATAAAAAGCCTAAATTAGTCATGAGGATCGGCGAGTGCTGCTTCAGAGGCCGTCAAACCCTGGAAAGAGAAAGTTACGAGCTTTCTGGGATTTATGGCGTGAAAGTCTTCAGCCTTAATCCAAAACAATCTCAGCATGTGGTTACCGAAAACCACATTAAAATGAAACCTAGTGCTCTGCTCCTGTTGGTCCATCTGTTTAAATTCAGCACATTTAAAAAAAAAATATATATATATATATATATATGTAATGCTTTGTAAATTCCACATGGATGGAGTCTGTCGGTTACTGAAGGTGTCTGATGTGTTTGTGTGTTCGCAGGTCTGACGACAGAAGGTCTGTATCGCGTCAGCGGGAACAAGACGGACCAGGACAATATCCAGAAACTGTTTGATCAAGGTAAAAGACACACACACATACACACACACACACACACACACACACACACACACACACACACACACACACACCTGCACACACACCTGCACAGACACATGCAGACCCTCATAAATACATCTTCAGATACCTAGAAAACCAAAGAAAGGAGCGCACGTGTAACAGGAGTCTCAAAGCGCAGCCGCCGTGGATGGTTCTCGTTATTCCCGCAGATCCCGATTCTAAATTATCGTCCCATAAAAAGGTTTAAGAACTCAGGAGTTCCCTCTAAAAAGAAAGCATGTTACCAATCGAGTAGCGCTCGTGTGATGTCTGCGATAAATTCGACCCCGCAGAGAAAATAACACATTCCTCAGCCTGGCCACGCAGCAGAAGAGCCTAAAGAGAAACACATGGCGTGGAGTGGAACCGGCTCACGACGAGCTGGCGAGCTGCTGTTAGAAGAAATAAAGTCACCACCACAGGCAGATATCACCGGCGCACTGTCAGCGGCGTCACTCCGTCTTACAGCCAGGCGCTCTAATACTGTGATCCCCAAAGTGGGGGTCGGGACCCACAGGGGGGGGGGGGGTCGCAAGTTGATATCCAGAAATAAAAATGTAAAAACGATTAGAAATAGCATGTGTCAGCCATGATTTTAACTTAAGATAAAACTAGTGGCTAAGTTTAAAATAAAACCAAGCAAATAAATAAAAAGGGAACAGCTCTTTTGATTTTCACGCCTATAGTGCTTGCTTCATATCTATATTATATATTATATATATATATATATATATATATAATATAGTTATATAATGTTTACATACGTTTATAGTGGGGGGGGGGTCGCTAGTCACTTGCACCGTTACTTTGGGGGTCGTGGGCTGAAAGTTTTGGGAACCCCTGCTCTAATATGTACAGTGAACCCTCGCTATATATCGCGGTTCACCTGTCACGGTCTCGCTGCTTCACGGATTTCTGCCCAGAAGAAAAAAGAGCGACAACAACTACCGATAACTATGTTCTTCTCTCGAAAAAACACACCTGCGCCACGGGATTTAGAGGAAAAACCACACCTGCACCACGGGATTTAGAGGAAAAACCACACCTGCACCACGGGATTTAGAGGAAAAACCACACCTGCACCACGGGATTTAGAGGAAAAACCACACCTGCACCACGGGATTTAGAGGAAAAACCACACCTGCACCACGGGATTTAGAGGAAAAACCCGCTACAGAGCGGAGTCAGGATGCAGCGGTCAGTCAGAAGAGCAGTGAAATACACCTGAGTCACTAGTCTTCCTCCTGTACTTCTTATTTTTTTCAATAATCATTTTTCATTTTCTCCCGTTCTGATCCAATGACTCTGGTCGCGGGGGGGCGGTGCTGATCTCCGCAATTTGAAGCCTTCAGTTCGTATTGATGATTAAAATTATTATTTTACACTACAGTAGTTATTTGTAAAACAAGAAAACGTTTATATAGTACTTTTATTTGTTAAATACTTGGGCCTATAAAAAGGGTTTGTTCTTTGGTTTCAATGTATTATGGAATATTTTATCTTATAATGATTATAAAAAAATAAAGGTTACAACTTCACGGATTTCGCCTATCACGGGTTCTTCTTGGAACGTAACCCCCCCCCCCCGTGAAAAACAAAGGTTCACGTGTGGTATATATATATATATATATATATATATATATATATATATATAGTACAGGCCAAAAGTTTGGAACGGAATTATGTACTTAAAAAAAAGTGTGAAATAACTGAAAACATGTCTTATATTCTGGTTTCTTCAAAGTACCCCCCCCCCTCCCTCCCCCTTTCTCTGATTACTGCTTTGCTCTTGGTGAGCTTCAAGAGGTCTTCTCCTGAAATGGTTTCCCAACAGTCTTGAAGGAGTTCCCAGAATGCTCAGCACCTGTCGGCCCTTTTGCGTTCACTCAGCGGTCCAGCTCTCCCCCCAAACCATCTGGACTGGGTTCAGGTCCGGGGACTGTGGAGGAGCAGCGCTCTCCTTCTGGGTCTAATAGCCCCTACACAGCCTGGGGGGTGTTTGGGGTCATTGTCCTGTTGAAGAATAAATGATGGGCCAACTAAACGCAGACCGGATGGGATGGCATGCTGCTGCAGGATGCTGTGGTGGCCATGCTGGTTCAGTACGCCTTCAATTTGGAATAAATCCTCAACAGTGTCACCAGCAAAGCCCCCCACCCACCCCCCACCCCCACCACACCATCACACCATGTATATAAATGTGAAAATATTTATTATGTGCTGTATGGTGACTTTGACAAAGGCCACAAGCCAAAATGCCTTATGCCCGACATTCATGTTGTTTTTATGCAAGTGTCGCTGCATTTTTTAACCTCCGACACCATTGCCTTCACACCCCCCCCCCCCCCATAGAAGCAACATATCCTACATCTGCTGTGAATTTGACTCTGTGAAATGCTCGGGGAAAGAAAGCTGCCCATTCAGCCATTCACTGTGTTTTTCATCTTTCTGTGGCTCTTAAATAAATGTCACCAAATAGCCATCTTTAAATACATCGCCCCAGAGAATAAAATCAAATACAGCTGCAACTGTCAGAGATACGAGTTGCAGAGCAGAGGCGGACGTACCATTACGCAAAGGTCGGCAATGGCCTTAGGCCCCGAGCCCCGAGCTACCAAGGGCCCCGTAAAACGCCTCATAAACTCATGGTTACGATTTGTTGTCTTACTTTTCACCAATTGATTACATCTCTAAACATTGATACGCTAAAGTGCTATCCGATTGTTTAATTCATGATGAGAAACTCCCCCCCGTCCCCCCCCCCGTCCCCACTACATTGGACTATTCCATTATCCTGCTGTAACCAAACAGCTCAGCAGGCTGTTAGCCGGAGGCTACAGACGGCTAGAAAATGAAGCGAAGCTACCGAAGTGGTTCTGAAAAAAGGAAGAAGAAGAAGCGGGAAGAAAGCAGAACGTTTTTAGCAAAACTTCCAAAGGTAACAACCTTTATCACGACGGCTACTGACGACGCTAACATTAACGCTACTAAAGAGCAGCAAGAAGCCGGTGCTTGCGCTAGCAATGCTAACACTGATGAAGAGGAGCTACCCACCGGCAGCGTCAGCCCAGGCTGCTCTAGTGAAGACAAGTTTCAAGCACGTCTTTCTCAGATGAATAAGGACTGAAAAGGGGGAGAACGAGGGTTGTGGAGGGCCCCACCCCTGTGTTTGCCTTAGGCCTCAAAATGACCAAACCCGCCCCTGCTGCAGAGTACCTTAGGGCCGACTCGCTTTAACCTGCTGTCCTCAAAACTCTTAAATAAAGTCGACTTTTATGATTCTCCTCGCTGCGGCCCATTCACATCTGTGTGTAGAAAGCACCATTCCCGCCAATTAGCTCCCCCGTCAGTTAGAGAGGGTGGCGGGCTGCCGGCTCACGGCTACTTCCACCGTAGAAAGCTGGATCTACTATTAAATTATTAATGGAAATGAGATTAAAATGGAGTTGCTTGGGGAGCAGCTCAGCTGCGATGGGGATTCTTTTGAGGATTCAGGGGTCACCGTGGATCTGCTTCATGAACATTTGGGGCTGAGGCAGCGTTCTGTTGGTTGTTTATTAAAACACTTCATTAAACCATAGGGTGT
>NW_022605590.1:183472-183706 GCF_008692095.1 Etheostoma spectabile | reverse complement strand
CATACAATACACATGAAATAATAATAAGAAGAAGAAGGATAAAATAAAAGAACAAATATTTGAATGTATACAGGATGGGAAAACAAAAATGTGCCACTGCTTAAATAATAATATGCTAAGATGTAAATAAACCAATTTGTGCAGGTTGCACTAAGTGCAGTAGTGTGGAGTCTAAAAAGTCTTATCTAATAACACTGAAGTGAGATGAACAAACAGAGAAATGTTTCTTTTTAG
>NW_022605590.1:183026-183462 GCF_008692095.1 Etheostoma spectabile | reverse complement strand
GATGTTGATAAGTTTCCTTTTGGGGACGTCATTTGAAATTAAGTCTTTTTAAATCTGAAGTTGGAAAATAGGTGATAAATTTCAACATGTTGTACAATATTCCAATATGTTTAAAACCACAATAATATCGTATCGTGGCATAAGCATTGTGATGATGTCGTCTGGTGATCCCCCCCCCTAGTCTCCTCTGTCCTCTTCTTCTTGCCCTTTATTTCTCGTTCATCCCTCTGTCCTTTTAATATCTCCACCTCTCTTTGTCTCCTTGGCTCCTCTGTCCTTTCCTTCCTTTCCTGTCCTCCTTTTTATTCTCTTGTGCGTTTAATATCTCTCTCCTCACTGCCTCCCCTCCTGCCTTTTTATTTCCTCGAGAGGTCTGTCTCTGTGTGTGTGTGTATGTGTGTGTGTGTGTCTCTGTGTGTGTGTGTGTGTGTGTGTG
>NW_022605590.1:182016-182726 GCF_008692095.1 Etheostoma spectabile | reverse complement strand
GTGTGTGTGTGTGTGTGTGTGTGTGTGTGTGTGTGTGTGTGTGCTGTGTGTGACAGCTGCCGTGTGGCCTCAGGGCTCTGTCCTCCTTCCCGTCCTCATTTGGACACAGTTACAGTGTGTCAAAGCAGAAAGTAGATTTCCTTTTTATATCCTGTGTCTCTGGTCCTTATAACCCATCATCACATACACAATACATATATATATTTTTAGAGTAAATAAGAAAGCTGAAGAGATGACAGTACCTCCTGCTGGCTTCAACTCTACCAAATAGAAACAGAAACTCAAAGTGACGTGATGGAGCTGGAGCTTTTCTCCTCTCTGCGTCGCTTTCCATTCATTTGGAATGGAGGTTGTCAACTTCTGGGGGGAAAAAACAAACAAAATACGCAACTCGACGTCACACCGCGGTGACCAATCATGCAACCAGCGATCAGACATGTCCGTGTGTTGGGAGCTATGGCTCTGAAACCGTGTGAGGATGCCGTACAGTAGATTGCAGTTTCATGTCAAACTGTCCTTGGGCAAGACTCTCAACCCCGAGTTGCCCCTGATGCTGCGCGTGTGTGCACGCGTGTGTGTGTGTGTGTGTGTGTGTGTGTGAGAGAGAGAGAGAACGGCCATGTGAAATGTCTTGTCAGACGTGTTAACCCTTATGTTGTCCTCATGTTGTCCTCATGTTGTCCTCATGTTGTCCTCAGGTTGTCTTCATG
>NW_022605590.1:181436-181532 GCF_008692095.1 Etheostoma spectabile | reverse complement strand
TTCCTTTAATTTTAGTCTCAATAATTCCTAATTTCTGCTTTTCTAACTCAAACAGTAAATATAATTCTCTATAAATGAGGTTTATTGACCATAAAT
>NW_022605590.1:180469-181426 GCF_008692095.1 Etheostoma spectabile | reverse complement strand
ACTGTAAAACCAAAGTTAATAAGTTAGTATTACGTAGTGTTGAAAATGTAAAAAAAAAAAGGTGATAAACATAGAAAAAAAATGTTGAAAAAAGGGACAAAAACGTAAGAAAAAGTTGACTAAAAAGCGTTGATTTTTAATTTTGGCGGGAAGACAACACAAGGGTTAAAGACGATGTATTTTGGATTTTTATTAAAAATATCAGTGTGCTTGTAATCCGCTGGTAACTTGTAAATAAGGGTTGTGACATTTACTGTAGAAGGAGAACATAATGTAAAAAAGGCCCAACTTCTTCTTCTCTTGTATTTTCCATGTGTTGACACCCTTGACACTGCTATGATGGAGATGGTGGAACTGCCTCCATCCCAAAATGTAACGTCAGAGCAACTAGGCTGAAAAAACTGGTGAATTGAGATATTAATCAGCCTGCAAAACTGCATTTCTAGTTTAGCTGAGATAGTATCGGATCATAAACATAAACGGACTGGAATTTTTATCCCCTGACAACAGCATCAGTCGTTGCACTGTGACACCGTCGTGGCGCTCACTCACTCGATGGATGTCACAATTACATGTTTCACACTGTTACATCCACAATCCTCCACATATCTACTCGCAATCTCCTGAATCGCCCGCACACGTACAACACCAGTCAAACGTTTTAACACTTTTCCCATTCACTTGGCTGAGAAATGTGTCCAAAACTTTAGACTGGGACTGTGTTGAAAAGTGGATTTGCTCAAATTCAGGAAATGCTCAAATTCTTCCTACTCAAAAAGTGTGAATCTGCAGCTGAGTCTCTCCCTCTCTCTCTCCCTCTCTCTCTCTCTCTCTCCCTCTCTCTCTCTCTGTCTCTCTCTGTCTCTCTCGCTCTCTCCCTCTCTCTCTCCCTCTCTCTGTCTCTCTCTCTCTCCCTCTCTCTCTCTCTGTCTCTCTCTGTCTCTCTCGCTCTCTCTG
>NW_022605590.1:167989-179893 GCF_008692095.1 Etheostoma spectabile | reverse complement strand
TCCCCCCCCCCCCTCTCTGTCTCTCTCTCTCTCCCTCTCTCTCTCTCTTTCTCTCTCTCTCCTCCTCTCCCTCCTCTCTCCTCCTCTCTCTCCCCTCCTCTCTCCTCTCTCTCTCTCTCTCTCTCTCTCTCTCTCTCTCTCTCTCTCTCTCTCTCTCTCTCTCTCTCTGTAGATCACAGTATCGACTTTGTGGCGATGGATGTGGCGGTGAACGCTGCAGCCGGAGCGTGAAGCTTTCTTCGCCGACCTGCCGACCCCCTGACCCCTACAGTCTGCAACCGGAGCTGGTGGAGGCCGCAAGTAAGAGCAATCACACAGCAACACACACACACACACACACACACACACACACACACACACACACACACACATCTACATCTACGTCTACGTCTACAGGTCCACGAAAACACCTGAGCCATGAATTATTAGGTAGTAAGAACAAATAATCAACACAAGAAATATCCGTCTGCTTCCTGCAGCTCCCAAAAGAAAAAGGCTGTGCATTTGATATAAAAAAATACACTTTTTACATGTGTAATAACACAGAAAATGTACTTTTTAAATATGTTTTTAAAAGCGGTTGAACGGTGACGTTGTGATAGAGAACACACACAACTTTTAAACCGTCTTGTAGCTGCTGTCTTTAATGCTGTGAAAACAAATGATCAACTAAACGGATCCCGCTGATTCCTGCGGCACCTTTAAGAAAAGGCTGTACATTTTATTACAAAAAAAAGCATAAAAGTACACTCTAATAACACAGAAACAGCACTCTTTAAACCTTTAAAGCGCTTAGACGTTCACTTTGTTCTGTTCATTTTAATAAAGAAAACAACAAAAAACAGATTATATATATATATACACACACATATACTTTTACCACCTGGTCTGTTGTAGCTGCTGTCTTTAATGTGATTATATATACACACACATATACTTTTACCACCTGGTCTGTTGTAGCTGCTGTCTTTAATGTGATTATATACACACACACATACTTTTACCACCTGGTCTGTTGTAGCTGCTGTCTTTAATGTGATTATATACACACACACATACTTTTACCACCTGGTCTGTTGTAGCTGCTGTCTTTAATGTGATTATATATACACACACACATATACTTTTACCACCTGGTCTGTTGTAGCTGCTGTCTTTAATGTGATTATATATACACACACACATACTTTTACCACCTGGTCTGTTGTAGCTGCTGTCTTTAATGCTGCAAAAGAGTTCAATTTACTCTCACGCAGCTTTCTGTCACATCACACGCTCTTTAAAGGCCAATTCCGGCTCAAAATGGACCTAGAGGTCAATAACACATGGGTACGGAGTCGACCGCTGTCTGGGATATGTTTTCATGCTAACCAAATGTGGCGAGTTTTAGAGCAAACCGCTAATTAGCTTGTACCCAAAGCATTGAGAACTTTGTAAATCTACAGACATTTATTTTAAAAAAGATGCTTTATAAAGTTGGCCTAGTGCTTGCTCCTGGTGGGAACGGATGTGTTTCTGCAAATATCATCCCAGAGTCCTGGTCTAGACCGGCTCTTTTATAAAAAGCGCTGTGAGATAACTGTTTTTGTGATTTGGTGCTATGTAAATAAAATTGAATTAAAGGCATGACCAGTCGAACCACGAATGCCATGCAGCCAGTAACATAGCTCCAGCCCGGCGTTCGTCATTCGACTGGTTGTGACTGTTTTCCCAAGATGTCACACCGTACGGTAACATCTTTATAAACTATCTTTTTAATAAACTATCTGTCCACTTAGAGAGTTCTCAATGCTTCGGTTTACATGTCGGGACCCTCGTTATGCTACTGTGGCAGTGGGGTGTTATTTGGGGTTATTTTGCCTCGTTAGTGGTATAAAACAGGGATTTCTTTTTAATTTACCCGCGCCCCAACAACCGTGCACCCATGTGTTATTAACCCCTAGGTTCATTTTGCACCGGAATTGTCCTTTAAGAGTGTGTTTGGTGCGTGTGTGTGTATATGGTTGTATATGGTTGTGTGTGTGTGTGTGTGTGTGTCTGTGTCTGTGTGTCTGTGTCTGTGTCTGTTTCCTGTTTGTATATTATTGATACTGAGTGCCGACACCGGCAGGCTGACGGCAGCAGATTAAAGTCAAAAATAAAACATACACACGGCTGTTTCTTCTCTGGAAAAAAGAGTCCGAAATCCTGTAGAAGAAACGCCGCCTCGCTCTGCTCCACTTTCTCTCTCACTCCACCCGTTTTTTGTTGTTGTTTTTGCTTCCTTGCTTTCACTTTCTCTTTCTTCAGCACATCTCCTCTGCTCTCTCTCTCTCTGTCTGTGACTGTTTGACCTCCTGAACTTTAGCAGGGGATTTATTTTGGGGAAGTTTTGGCAGTGATGAACTCAGAAGTGTGGGACTGTTGCACCATGCACATGTAGAATAAGAACACACACACACACACGTACAGGGATTAAAATGATTTGTTATATCAAACTAAAGTGTTCCTTTGTGACATATATTCCTATTTAATGTTGAGATACGGCAGCTTGGATTAATGAGGTTTGACCTCTTTCAGCCATTAGAGGATCAGAGGCTGCAGGATGAATGAAGCTGTGTGTCGTTACATGTGCAGCTGTAAATATGTATTTAAAAATTTATGAAAGGCCTCTTGCTGCTCGTGGTGTGTGTGTGTGTGTGTGTGTGTGTGTGTGTGTGTGTGTGTGTGTGTGTGTGTGTGTTAAAGTAGTTTGTTGTGACAATCTAAAGTTAAAAGCTCATGTTTCACATTTGCTCGTCTTTAAATATTTAAGAGGCGAGCGGAGCGTTTCAGCTTTTCGCCGTCGGCGTAGCGATGGATTCTCTGGAGAGGATGAGGAGCTTCTCCGTTCTCCGTTTACTCTTCAGGAAGACGGCAGGATGCGTTTCCTTGTTGTTTATTTGTTGTTGTTGTGTTTCCCCCCACTAGGAAGACCTAGGTCTGTTCTGCTATGCATTTAACAGATTGGAGGTTAAAGCAGAGGTCAATGGATTCAAACGTAGAACCCGGCTGATTTTTAAGGCCAACACCGATACGAACATTTGGTTATTTAAATATCTGATATGCCGATAAATCGGCCAATGAATGAATGGAAAATAGCCCAGGACACTCATTTAACTTCTACTTAGCGTGCTTTGTTTATTACTTTATGTGACTTTATACACTTATTGTTTGCTATTTCTACCTTGAATTGACAATGAAACTGAACTGCAACTGAAAAATGTCCCTAAGGGGAACAATTCTGAGATAAATAGACAACATTTCAGTCCCAGTCACGTCTTCGTCAAGTCAAAATGATGATGATGATGATGATGATGATGTCAACATGATGATGAACAGCTGAGTAGTCTACAGACAGCAATACGTCACATGTTAACCAGAAATACAGCGACGTGAAGGAAAGAACATCACTGACCGTTACAGGCAGGAAAAGATGATTTGGTCCTTTTTATTTATTTTTCTTCTTGTCTGTAGTCTATTAGAAACCATTTGGGTCTTTAATCAGCTGTTTCATTAAACCCGAACACTCGCACAAACACAGTGTTTATGTCCTCGCTCTGCAGACGCTGACCTGTTCACAGAGCGGGGGAGTCGCTCCTGGCAGCATCTCCGCATTTTTGTTTTTGCCAGAGTATAATTTCCCTATCCCAAGAGAGTGTGTGTAAAATGTTAAACGCTTTGTTTTCTCTTCTCTCCCTCTGTGTGTGTGTGTGTGTGTGTGTGTGTGTGTGTGTGTGTGTGTGTGTGGTTTCAAACTCGGGATACATCGAGCGGCTGCAGGTCCTGCGGGAGGATTGATGGGAAGTTTCCTCTGTCAACTACCAGGTCTTCAAATACATCATCACACACCTCAACAGGTGAGAGACACACACAAACTTTGAACACACGCACACACATACACACACACACACCGTAGATTGCACAGACTCTTGGCCCACATACAGGATTCAAAGCTAAATTCTCAGTGTGAAGCTTCAGCAGCAGCTTAACGTCTTGACGTTCAAATGTACGCATCCCTGTGAGGACAGTGAACACATCGCAGCAGGTGGCTTCTTCATTCGGCTTAAAAACTGCCGTCTGACACACCTCACGACGTCAGCAATGCAGCTTCAACATTGAGTCGACACTTTTATTTATATATATATATATATATATATATATATATATATATATATATATATATATATATATATATTTGTCTATTTGCAGATGCCTTCATTTGACTGCAGCTGTGACTGGATAATGAATTATTACTTGAGAAAAATGTACATGAGAAGGACGACTCGCACTGTGGAGGGAAATAGGGATTAAAATTGTGTAATCTTTGTGTGTGTGTGTGGTGTGTGTGTGTTTGTGTGTGGTGGTGTGTTTGTGTGTGTGTTGTGTGTGTGTGTGTGTGGTTTGTTACATGAAGTCTTTCTCAGCTGTGTTCTGCTGATCTGTTGGGTTGAAAACGCTGTCATGGTGAAGATTTCCTTCGGGGACATACCGCGATGATTCTGACTGTGTTCTTAATTTGGATTTCTTCGGATTACAGTTACATTGATGCACTGTGTTGTGTGTGTGTGTGTGTGTGTGTGTGTGTGTGTGTGTGTGTGTGTGTGTGTGTGTGTGTGTGTGTTGTGTTGTGTGTTGTGTTGTGTGGTGGTGGTGTGTGGTGTGTGGGTGTGTGTGGTTGTGGTGTGTGTGTGTGTGTGTGTAGTTTCTGTTTAAAAACCCCGACTAAAACAACTTTTGAGCGTACACATGTTCCACCAACAAGTTCCTTCCTGAGGCTTTTTAGCAGAGGAGCCGTGGCTCGTCCGGCGCTCTAGCCCCCCAACGAATTGTGATTGGTTAACCCTCGTGTTGTCTTCCCGTTAACCATGAACTTGTCCTTCCCGGTCAGATTGAAAATTAAAAATTTGTGGGACTTTTCCGATGTTTTTGTTGCTTTTCTGATTTATTTGTCACTTTTTCAGCTCTTGGTTGTTTTTTTAAACCTGAGCTGGTTTAGTAATAGTTTTTTTTTATTCTTATTCTTGGAATTCATGGTCAACAAACCTCATTTAGATCAAATTAATCATCCGTTTTTAGTTAAAAAGGCAGAAATTATGAATTATTTTGACTGATAGTTAAGATCAGAGGATGTTGAGTGGATCTCAGATGGGTCGACGTCAAAGTTTAGTCCGGATGCTGTTTTGAAACCATTAAACAAAATAATTCAAATGCTAAAAGATTAAATAAAAACCCCTAAAATTCAATGAAAGTAATGTTGTATGGAATCATCCATGTTAGTTTTGGTTGAAAGAAATCCATATTTCTGGTATAAAACACTAAGAAACCGGTCAATTTGACCCGTGGTTTAAAGAAAGGCCGATAAATCGGAGCACGTTTTTCTCCCATCCCAGAATGCTTTGTGGAGTAGCCAGACCCTCCTCCACAGGTCTGTAGAAGAAGGTCTGGCAAAGCAAGACTCGAACCCTGGACCTTTGCTTCAAGGCACAAAACCGCTCAGTACACGTGCGCCTGCTCCACCCTGACCCACCCGGCCACTCAAACATCTGTATTGTCAACCAACAAACACCTGACACTTTAGACCTTCTCAACACACACACACACCACAACACAACACACACACACACACACACACACACACACACACACCACACAGAGTTAGAAAGCGAAAAATGAGAATTATGAGACTAAAGTTAAAGGAATGGAGTTGATGTAACTCAGACTGGAATATTGTCAACTTACTCAACACTATTTCAACACCCTTCACTTTGTTTTACAATGCTATAAATAGAATAAGACCCAAATTAATGAAAGTAGAGATTTTGTACTGGCAAAGAGCGTTGGTGTCAATCATGTTATTTTGGGGAATTAAAAAACATTGATATAGGACACATGAGGACAACATGGGGACAACATGGGGGGGAACACGAGGACACATGGGGACAACATGGGGCAACATGGGCAACATGAGGGCAACATGAGGGCAAACATGAGGGCAACATGAGGGCAACATGAGGGCAACATG
Source organism: Etheostoma spectabile (assembly GCF_008692095.1). Lineage (NCBI taxonomy): Eukaryota > Metazoa > Chordata > Actinopteri > Perciformes > Percidae > Etheostoma > Etheostoma spectabile. The sequence goes on along the minus strand of NW_022605590.1, from coordinate 173,850 downwards.
AGGGACAACATGTAGTGGCAATAGGGACAAATGAGGACAACATAGGACAACATGAGGTGAGGACAACATGAGGACACAGAGGACAACATGAGGGCCATGAGGGACAACATGAGGGCAACATGAGGGACAACATGAGGGACAACATGGGGGAACACGAGGACAACATGGGGACAACTGGGGACAACATGGGGACAACATGGGGGCAACACGAGGACAACATGAGGGCGACATGAGGGCAACATGAGGACAACATGGGGACAACATGAGGGACAACATGGGGACAACATGAGGGCAACATGAGGGCAACATGAGGGCAACATGAGGACAACATGAGGGTTAACATGTCTGACGAGACATATCACATGACCGTTTTCTCTCTCTCTCTCTCTCTCTCTCTCTCTCACACACACACACACACACACACCACACACACACACACACACACACACACACACACACACACACACACACACACAACACACACACCCTGAATCTGTGATGAACTTTAACCCTTTCCCCCTCCCCCGCAGGGTGAGCCAGCACAGCAAGAGCACGCTGATGACGGCCGACAACCTGTCCATCTGCTTCTGGCCCACGCTGATGCGGCCCGACTTCGAGAACAAGGACACGCTGTCCACCACCAAGCTGAACCAGGCGGTCGTCGAGTCCTTCATCGTGCAGAGCGACTACTTCTTCCACGGCGGCGAGGTGGCGGAGAGCTCCGGCAGCGAGGGCACGCCGCCGCCGCCGCCGCCGCAGCACTGCCACAACATGGTGGAGGCGCTGCTGCCGCTGCAGCTGCCCCCCCCACTGCAGCCGCAGCAGATCCAGCACACCCTGCACCCCGACCTGCTCATCTGACCGCCGCCGCCGCCAGGGCACGCTGGGAAATGAAGTCCGAGAAGGGAAGGGAGGGATGGAGGGAGAGGAGTGGGGGAGGGGTTTGTTTTGGGTGTAGCCGCCAGCTGCTTTTGGGCCAACCAATCAGCACGGAGGAGGACGCCGTCTTCTCTAAACTCTACAAAACAGTTAAACACCCCCCCCCCCCCCCCCCCCCCCCTCCACTTTAGGGTGAATGAACTTTGGGGGTTTTAGAGACACATAGAGACATGTTTGTTGGAGATCAGCTCATCCCTGCGAGGGGAATCCTGGATCAGAGAATTACAATCACCGTCACCTTTTTTTATTTTTGTTTATTTTTGGGGGATCTGAGCGCCCCGTTTTAACGATACAGAGACTGAAAGTAGTCGATGATCGATGACTGATTGGCTTTGGCACATAGCGACAACACTAATCGCTTAGTAGGGTCTGACTTGGACAGATGAAGATTACTGTCCTCCTCCTTCCTTTTTACCCTGATGGAATAGCACACTAGGCGCCTGAGCCCTAGGTCCCCCCTTTAAACCCTGCCCCCCCACCCCCCACCCCACCCCCCCTTGTCCCTGCTCCAAGACAAACAGAAAAAGGGAATTTTTAAAAAAAACGTAGCGTCCCCACGACTGCAACTCGAATGCCAAACTCCCAGACTTACTACATATGTGACTGACTGGTTTCTGGCTCTCTGGCGGACTGGTTTTGGTATCTCAGCACAACAAAGATGGTTCTTTCTGTTTAAGAAGAGGCGAGAGGAACCGAAACCGAACACCAGAACCACTTTTTTTTTTTTTTTTTTTCCTGTGCCGCCAGTCGTCCAACAAACAAACGACGGGTGGATTTGTTGAACTCCGAACTGAAACGATATGAATTGTGTCTTACGGAGTTCGGGTGGGTGGGTGTGTGGGAGGAGGCGGGCGGAGCTCGGGTTTTTAAATATTAAAAAGACATTAAAATGATTCCTATTACGTGAACTTTGACCCCCTTACAGGACAGCACATGCACGCTTTGTGTCAAAAGGTCCCGCGCGACAATTTCATGTCTGTTTGCGTCGTTTATTTGTTTGTTTTTTATCATTTGGACGCTTAAATATGATTTGTAACGTCTGATTTCCAACCTGTGTGTGTGTGTGTGTGTGTGTGTGTGTGTGTGTGTGTGTGTGTGTGTGTGTGTGTGATGACCTGTGGTGTGTATTACAGCCAGTTTGTTTGTTTTTGTCTTCTCCGCAGAGGGAAGGAGGGATTCAGGAGGGAATGAAAAAACGAAACAAAAAACAACAACAATTATGGACTGATAACGCTCCGAGATAATGAGACTTTTGGGGACTTTAACTACAAACCTTCAGCCTGCCTCGTGTCTTCAGAGCCCCCCCGCCCCCCCACCCCGACCCCTTAACGCAACGACGGGCGCCTCGACGACGGGGCCGGGTGGATAAAACCACTACGTCGCGATGCGTTCAAGGGGAGCGTCTTTCCGTGTTTTCGACGCTCCGCCGAGGACGCCGCTTTTCTCCCTTGTTCATTTCTACTTTTACGTTAGGTTGTTGGAAACTGAAATGTGTGTCTCTGATTTTTGCCACTTAGTGAGAAGAAAATAACACTTTAAAGTTAAAAAAAAAAAAAAAAGATGAAAATGAAACTCTTAAAGGCGCTATTGTTCAGATTTGCGTCGTCTTATCTGAATCTTTTTTCTTCTTCGGTTTAAGGGGAACATTTCCACAGAAAACTCTTACCAAGGGTTTTAAGTTTTTGTTTCTTTTCCGTCATGCAAGAAAGCTACTCTTAATATCATATTTTTGGTTATACAGTATGTCGAATAGTTTTCCCTAAACAGAGGAAAGAAGTATATATATAAATAAATATATATATATATATATATATATATATATATATATATATATATATAAATTTATCAGCAGCCAGATGTTGCTGATTTAGTGAAATGCCACCGGGTACTGGACTGTATAATCTGTCAGAAGCTATAATCATATTTCTTTGTGGTTCTGATGGTGCAACTGAAGCCCATCTTTATTTCTGATGGTGAATGTGTGTGTGTGTGTGTGTGTGTGTGTGTGTGTGTGTGTGTGTGTGTGTGTGTGTGTGTGTGTGAGAGAAGAAGAAGAAGAAGGGAGGGGGTTCGATAACGGATCTGTGGGTTTTAATCCCCTTTGGCCCGTCTGACAGAGAAGAGAAAATCCCTCATGGCTTTCTCCATCGATGACGCTCTGAGGCCGAACAACATATTCTGGATTAAGATTAAATTCAGTTGCACGTTAGACTCTTGTGCGTCTGATTCACAGTGTCGGGGGTTTGCTGAGCACATATTTGAGCCACGTCAGTCCCTGGTGATCTCGGGTAAACCCCGGAGGATGTTAAAAAACCCGTTTTTGCAGAATCTTTGAACACTCTTCTGTCCCAACAGGATACAAAAAATATTCCACCTGCTGCACGACGTCTCCGATGTTTCTCCGCGTGTCCGTGTTGGAACCAACACGCCGACCGGTTCGTTTTACACGTCCGTAATTTCAACGTTTCAACAAGTTTCCTGCAGCTATGGAAAGATTTTACTCAAGTACAATGTTAAGCAGTGGTGTAGTCGGATATGCAGGTTCACAATGACACACAACTACGTAGTTTTATGACACAACTTTCACCTCAGATGTCTGTATTCACAAACACGGGGTCGAGCAATGTGACAGCAAACTAAACTAAACACTGAAGAACATAGAGAGACTATTCTCATCTTTCATCAGCCCGCTGAGGGTAGTGCGCAGTGTGGGCGTAGTGTGACTGTAGTGTAGCTGTAGTATGTGCATAGTGTAGCTGTAGTATGTGCATAGTGTAGCTGTAGTCCAACATCATTAAGCCTATTAGGGCTTTGGGCCGCTTCCTTCTAATATGCATCTCCTTTAACCCACTGTCTTTTTCCTCCTCATTCACACATCGCAGGTCATTACGTCTCATTTGTCTCCCGCGGGTCCCCTTCCCGGACACGTGTCCCCCGTCAGAGCGTCTTTAAAACTTTAAAACTTCACTAAAAAAATCGGATTTCGCGGCGATGCTCAGACGGTCGTTGGGCTGCGTTCCAACTATTTCGTCCAGTTCCACCATTTCGCTTAAAAAACGGAATGAGGAGATGATAATCTGGGAGCCCTCGATGCAAAAGGCCGCCGGTTCGATTCCGACACGCTGCACTCTCCCGCGTGACATTTCCCCCTTTTCGCTTCCCTTCCGTGTCGAGACGTCACAAAAAAAAAAAAAAGGCCAAAATTTGAAAAAAAAAAAAAAAAAAAAAAAAGTGATAATCAAGATTGGCTTCATTCCTTTTTTTATCATTTAAATAGTGTTTGCGTGCTCTCACGTTTATGATAAACAGTAAATCCCTAAAATGTGGGGTGGGATGCAGGGCTTTTGAAATGAAAATGACTTCAATATTGGGGTAACCTGGAAGATTATTTTTTCTACATTTTGAACATTTATACGTATAAAAAAAAAACTACAAAAGCAGCATAATACTACTAATAAAATGTTTTTTTTTTTTTTTTTAAATTGACCTGATAATCGGCCTTTGCAGTTCCCTACATTACTTAAAAAAAAACACATATTGGTTTTCTGGAAAAACTGGTCTGGACAAATTCACAATTGTCTGAAAAAAAGAAAGTAAAGTACCAGCTGATCTCACAGGAACGTGCCCTCAATGACGTCATCGAGGGCACAACGGAACGCTGACGATTTGGGGACACTCGTCGAAAATGAGACCCCCTTGGATCAGGATAATGCCATATATATCTAATATCTATATATATATATTAGATATAATAAAAAAAAAAATAAAAATTTATTAGGAATATATTAACGCTGAGATAAAACCCTGAACACTGAGTCTTATCTACGTTTGTTGCTGAAGGCTTTAGAAAAAAAAACTACAAGCGAGTATTTGTGGGAAAACTTTGGGAAAAGTTCTGCAGGTTGCCCGGTAACAGATGACAAGATTTCAGCTCAAGTCGTCGTCCGCACTCGTTTATAACACTTCACATTGTTTGGATATTAATTTTTTTAGACTCCTAAAAGACTCTTCTGCACATGTGGATCGGATTAATATTCCATCAGGTGCACGCAAAACGAAAAGAAATGGAATTTGGATTTCCCCGAGTTGAGATTATTTCGTCAACTTGCCAGACATGGCGTACAGTACCTTCTAATATCAACACATTACTGTGTATAAATACGCTAAAGGAGTATAAGTAAGACTATAACCGATAACAAAAGGTTTTTATACAACTTCCAAGGACACTACCTGGAAAGAACTGGGCCATTTGGTACTAAATACAAAGAAAAAGTGATTTCTTTTAAAGAAAATCTGCAGTGAAACCCAAATAAATATTATGTATTTTTCATGTATTAGTGAAAACTTGATTAAAAGACTGTGATGCCAGAAATGAGCTGAAGTTAAAAGATTTGAAGTGTGCCACATTGGACACTTTTTCTGTAAGAAGCAGCAGTGGAGGTATTCAGATCCCCCGGTCTCATGTAACGCCGCATACACACGAAAGAACGAGCTGAGAAGTACTTTAAAATAATGTATGGGTTCGCGTAAGAAGTCCAATAAGTACATTCAAGGCAGTGTGTAGTCTGATGTCTGAAGTGGGTTATACTGTACCATGTATATATATATAGATATATAGATATCTATATATATATAGATAGATAATATATATATTATATAATATTATATTGCGTTGCACACACACTACAGCATACACAGCGACCCTATGCACATCTCAGCCACACTATGCACATACTACAGCCCTACTACGCTACACAGCACATACTACAGCACACGATCCATACACAGCGACACCTAGGCCACATACTACAGCTACCTACCCACGCAAGCATACACAGCTACAACCTTTGCACATACTACCTACCTATGCACATTACTACAAGCCTACTACAGCTACACTAATCACCATCTACAGCCTACTA
>NW_022605590.1:167062-167709 GCF_008692095.1 Etheostoma spectabile | reverse complement strand
CGACGTGATTAAATCATCACGTCGATGAGATCTCATCGTCTCGCTCCGCTGTACAAACCAACCGACGTCGTCCGCCGTGTATTATAGTAAATAAAAAGGATTTTCAGACATGAAAAACTCTAAAACAAGTTCGTTTTTCTGTTTCCTCCTCCATGATGTTTCTAAATAAAGTTTCTTTTTTTTCCAAAAAACAGCTGGGAGTCTTTTTGTTGTTGTTGTTGTTTATTTCACTTTCTTCCCTTAACCTTGGTGTTTTTATATCAGAAATATTAGATTTCTTTCTGCCGTATTGCCCAAAAATAACATGGATGATTCCATTCAACGTTACTTTCATTGAGTTTTTGGGTGTTTTATTTAAGTCTTTTAGCATTTGAGTTAATTTTGTTTAATGGTTTCTAAACAGCATCGGGACTAAACTCTGACATCGACCCATCCGAGATCCACTCAGCATCCTCAGATGTTAAATATTAGTCAAAATAATTCATCATTTCTGCCTTTTTAACTGAAAACTTGTGTCGAATTTGATGTAAATGAGGTTTGTAGCAGGGCTGTGGTCAAGACCACCTTAGTCGAGTCCAAGACCAGGACTAGTCAAGACCGAGTCCAAAGAGGTTCGAGTCCAAGACAAGACCGAGTCCAAAGAGGTT
>NW_022605590.1:166421-166558 GCF_008692095.1 Etheostoma spectabile | reverse complement strand
GAGTCCAAGACAAGACCGAGTCCAAAGAGGTTCGAGTCCAAGACAAGACCGAGTCCAGGACAGAATAAAGGTCTTATGAATGACAGTATCAAGACCATCATTTTGGGTTTCACTTTCCCTCCAATATTATTATCAAC
>NW_022605590.1:165140-166377 GCF_008692095.1 Etheostoma spectabile | reverse complement strand
GGCAAGACCAGCGGCCGAGACCGAGACAAGTCAGAGTCCAAATACTAGCGAGACCGAGTCAAGTCCGAGTCCAAATACTAGCGAGACCGAGTCAAGTCCGAGACCATAGAAAAAGGGTCTTGAGTCCAAGACCAAACTCGAGTTCTGCAGCCCTGGTTTGTTGACCATGAATTCCAAGAATAATAAAAAAAACTTATTGTTAAACCAGCTCAGGTTTTTTTTTTTTTTTTTTTAAAGCGCCAAAAGCTGGAAAAAGTGACAAAAACATCGGAAAATCCCCCAAAAAATAAACCTTTTCAGTTCTGACCTGGAAGGACAAGTTCATGGTTATACAACAACATACAACACGAGGTTCAACCCTGGTCTTTTTCCTTGGGTCAAATTTGACCCGATCTCAAAGTTTTTTTTTTTTTTTTTATATCTTATTTTATTTATTTTATTTCATAAAGGAAAAAACACATTTCTTTGTTGGTTAAAAATATCAAAAAACTCACCCACAACATTGAAAAAGTGACAAAAATTGTTGGAAAAAGTGATAATTATGTCGATGTTAATGTTAGTTTTTAAAGCCGGATAAGTTTCCATAGTCGTCGCATAATGACTGAAAAAACTAAAACATCATACACAAATCAATGTTTCATGTTAAATGTATATTTTCAGACAATTTTGGTTAAAAAATATTCAACAATAATCAATTAATCAATCAATTACCCACCAGTCACCACGGCTCCATGTCCAGTACATCTGTATTTATATCATCTGTATTTATATTTATCCCTGACGAGTACCTACACTTTCAATATTATTTATATTATGGTTACTTTTGCTATCTCATTTAATTACATATTATTCAATGTAAATTCACGTCACTTACTTACAATGCATTGCAATATTTTTCCAACTATGTCCACCTAACTTTACTTTACAACACTTATTATATAATGCCACTTTCCATTCATCTAATTATCTGATCTAGCAGCTGTTGAGAAGGTGAATGTCTCCACCTGGTGGTCATAGTCGGAACTGCACCGCACAAAATCCACTGCGTTTTTAATTCTAAATGTATAATTTAATGTGTATAATATTTAATATACTTTATTATTCGAGGACCAGCTGAAGGTTCAGGAGTTAAATCCAGTGGTGTCGTCTGTGTGATACGCAGGAATACGCAGGAATACGCAGGAATACGCAGGAATACACAGGAATACGTAGGAATACGCAGGAATACGTAGGAATA
>NW_022605590.1:163955-165047 GCF_008692095.1 Etheostoma spectabile | reverse complement strand
AGGAATACGCAGGAATACGCAGGAATACACAGGAATACGTAGGAATACACAGGAATACAAAGGAATACGCAGGAATACGTAGGAATACGCAGGAAGACGCAGGAATACGCAGGAATGGTCCACTTCTACTCAGACCATCGTCCAGTCTGTCCTCTGCACGTCCATCACTGTCTCAGACTATGGTCTGAGACCGTGATGATGACGGCGAGGACAGCCTGGACTATGGTCTGAGACAGTGATGACGTGCCGGAGGACGACTGGACGATGGTCTGAGACAGTGGATGGACTGGTAGCGAGGACAGATGGACAATGGTCTTAGGCCAGTTGATGGACGTTGCAGAGGACAGACTGGTACAGATCTGTACGTCTGGAGGACAGTGATACGTGGCAGAGGAGAAACGTACGATGTCTGAGACAGTGATGACGTGCAATGACACCTGGACTATGGTCTGAGATACAGTGATGGACCGGTGCGGAGGACATACTGGACGATGGTCCTGGCCAGTGATTGACGTGCAGAAGACAGACTGGAAATGACATGTCTGAGACAGTGAGGTGACGGCAAGGACACGACTGGACGATGGTCTGAGACAGTGGATTGGCGGTGCAATGACATACGGACATGGTCTAGACAGTGATGTACCGTGCAAGGAGACTGTACGATTGGTCTTGAGAACCGTGCTTGGACGGCAGCAGGACAGACTGGACTATGTCGAACAGTGATGTACGATTCATAGGACAGACTACTAGGTCTGAGACAGTGATGGACGTGCAGAGAACAGCTGGACGATGGTCTGAGAGACAGTGAGGACGTGCAGGAGGACATCTGGACTCTGTCTGAGACAGTGATAGGGACCGGGCAGAGGAACAGACTGGACTATGGTCAAGACATGTGGACGGCAGAGGACGGACAGACTGGCTATGGTCTGAGACAGGTGTTGGACGTTCAAGGACAGACTGACGCCCTGGTCTGAGTAGAAGTGGACCATTTCCCTGCGTATTCCTTTCCTGCGTCTTCTGCGTATTCCTACGTAATCCTGGCGTTTCCTATGTATTCCTGTGTATTCCCCTACGGTAATCTGTGTATCCTTG
>NW_022605590.1:163327-163811 GCF_008692095.1 Etheostoma spectabile | reverse complement strand
CCAGTCTGTCCTCTGCACGTCCATCACTGTCTGGTTTGGATCTGCCACCAAAAAGGACTACAACAGACAGTTAGAACTACAGAAAGGATCATCGGTGCCAACCTGCCCTCCGTCCATGACCTAAACACATCCAGAGTCAAGAAACGGGCAGGAACCATCACTGCAGACCCTTGTCACCCCGGACACAATCTGGTCCAGCTTCTCCCCTCTGGGGGGGGTGCTACAGAGCCCTGTTCGCCAAAACAAACCAACAGATTCAGGATCAGTTTCTTCCCACAAGCCATCTCTCTGATGAACAGCTGACTACTGACCCACAGTGTCAGGTTCAGTTCTGGTCCATTAACCCAGTACCACGGTCTCTACAACACCTGCTTACTGGTTCCACTATTATTCCATTTATTTAGTATTTATTCATCATTCTCATTCTCATATCTCGCTTATTATCCAGTATTTAGTCATCATTCTCATTTCCTATTTCAGAACT
>NW_022605590.1:163226-163317 GCF_008692095.1 Etheostoma spectabile | reverse complement strand
GTTCATATTGTAATATAATAACTTAATAATAGAATTAATAGAGTATATATACACATGTACATTGTGAGCAACGATGCTCCAAAGGAAAATT
>NW_022605590.1:161973-163216 GCF_008692095.1 Etheostoma spectabile | reverse complement strand
GTCTTCATACCTGGTCAATAAAGCTGGTTCTGGTTCTGATTCTGATAAATACCTCACAATATTTCTTGTACTTCCCCCTTTTGCCCTGCAGGTGTCACTGTTGAAGCATTTTAAAGGTTATTTTTTGGGGCATTTCAGTGAAGCAGTGGAGTCAGAGTTTCAATGATGGACTTTTTACTAAGAAGAAGATTTTTTTTTTAAATAAATAATACCGAGACTTGGTACTAGGTCATTTCAATGTTTTAATATTTCCCTCGTTTGCCTCTAAAAAATACATAAAAGAGGAGCAGCTTATTCTGCCTCTATGCCTCTGAATGTTTATCATATTCTTTATTTAGCAGGGTTGGTTACTACTTTCAAAAAAAGTGTATATAATTTTTGGAAATGGTGTTTGCACGACGACGCTATAACTAATGTGTGAGCAATTAAAAAATAAGCGAAAAAGATCAGTCGTCTGTAGCTGCTGTAATCCAGTAAATAACGCCAACCAATCGCTGCCTCGCTGCCATTTGAAAAGAACCAATGAAATCTCTCCTGGCGTCGCTGCGCGTACTCTGCGCCTCCCGTGTACGAGCTCAATGCGCGCCGCCGCCAACGGCCGTTGGCTACAGCAAATCGGCAGGAGAAAGCAGGGAGGGAGCTCCGCTAAAGAAGCCACTGGCGCCATTGCTGCCGTCTTTCTGTTGGACATGTAGGTTTGTGTTTATGGCCGCCCATCCAAAAAAAGGCAAATAGAAGACTGACGTTTAAAAAAAAAAATAATTAAAGGACATACGTGTTTGTGTGCCCGAGTTTCAGGGATTAGACGTAGCCGACGAGATGCTAGCTTCCCAACATTACCAACCCTGCTTTTGTTACAGTCCCATATAATAACATTAACCTTCAACAAATATCTCCACCAACATCATTCTGCTCTGCTACCAAAAATTCCTATAACTATGTAAACATACCGTGTTTGTGTGCCCGAGTTTCAGGGATTAGACGTAGCCGACGAGATGCTAGCTTCCTTGCTAGCATGTTACATTCTAACACATTCCCATATAATATTAACCTTCAATAAATGTCTCCACCAGCATCATTCTGCCCTGTTACCAAAAATCCCTTAACTATGTTAATACCGTACATATCCACATCTTATTTCTTTATTTATATTTCTACTGAAACCCAGAATTAACTGTTAGTTAATTCTGGGTTTCCCTAAATCAGTGTTCTTTTTAATTCCCCAAAATAACATGATTGATTC
>NW_022605590.1:161829-161963 GCF_008692095.1 Etheostoma spectabile | reverse complement strand
TCTTTGGCAAGTACACATCTCTACTTTCATTAATTTTGGGGTGTCTTCTTCAGTTTTATATTTATTTGAAGATAAAAAATGGAAGTGTTTTTGAGAATAGTATTGAGTAAAGTTGACATATTCCAGTCTGTGAT
>NW_022605590.1:158600-161815 GCF_008692095.1 Etheostoma spectabile | reverse complement strand
ATTCCTTTAATTTTAGTCTCAATAATTCCTAATTTCTGCTTTTCTAACTCAAACAATAAGTTTAATTTCCTATAAATGAGGTTTATTGACCATAAATTTAAAAAAAAAATAACTGTAAAACTAAAGTTATTTAGTAGTTAGTGGGCCTATTACGTAGTGTTAAATGTCAAAAGTGAAAAAAAAAGCATCAAGTGTTGAAATAAGGAACAAAAACATAAAAAGTTTTAAAAATCAGTAAAAAGCGTCAACAAACGTGTTGAAGACAACACAAGGGTTAACCGTTGGCGCCGCCGCCATGTTGTTATTGATGCCGAAAGTGGAAGAAACATCAAGTGTTGTCTTCATTGTTGTGCCCTATGTCCGTAACGTTAGTCCGATAGTTAACCGTTGGCGCCGCCATGTTGTTACTGATGCTGAAGGTGTAAGAAACATCAAGTGTTGTCTTCATTGTTGTGCCCTATGTCCGTAACGTTAGTCCGATAGTTAACCGTTGGCGCCGCCATGTTGTTACTGATGCTGAAGGTGGAAGAAAACATAAGTGTTGTCTCATGTGTTGTGCTCTAATTGCGCTAACGTTAGTCGATAGTTAACCGTGGCGCCGCCATGTTGTTACTGATGTGAAGGTGGAAGAAACATCAAGTGTTGTCTCATTGTTGTGCTTATGTGACGTTCTTAGTCTGATAGTTAACCGTTGGCGCCCCATGTTGTTATTGATGCCGAAAGTCGAAGAAACATCAAGTGTTGTCTCATTGTTGTGCTCTATGTGCGTAACGTTAGTCTGATAGTTAACCGTTGGCGCGCGCCATGTGTTGTACTGAGCTGAAGGTAAGAAACATCAAGTGTGGTCATGTTGTGCCTATGTCCGTATAAGTTAGTCCGATAGTTAAACCGTTGTGCGCCGCCATGTTGTTACTGATGCTGAAGGTGGAAGGAACATCAGTGTTGTCTTCATTGTTGTGTCTATGTGCGTAACGTTAGTCCGATAGTTAACCGTGTGGCGCGCCGGTTGTTATTGATGCCGAAAGTGGAAGAAACATCATGTGTTGTCTTCATTGTTGTGCCCTATGTCCGTAACGTTAGTCTGATAGTTAACCGTTGGCGCCGCCATGTTGTTACTGATGCTGAAGGTGTAAGAAACATCAAGTGTTGTCTTCATTGTTGTGCTCTATGTCCGTAACGTTAGTCCGATAGTTAACCGTTGGCGCCGCCATGTTGTTACTGATGCTGAAGGTGGAAGAAACATCAAGTGTTGTCTTCATTGTTGTGCTCTATGTCCGTAACGTTAGTCCGATAGTTAACCGTTGGCGCCGCCATGTTGTTACTGATGCTGAAGGTGGAAGAAACATCAAGTGTTGTCTTCATTGTTGTGCTCTATGTGCGTAACGTTAGTCTGATACAGGGCTGCCAACTTTTCCCAAAACCTTGGAGTGAGATTTTGGGGGGGCCAACCATATTTTGCCGCGTACAAAGCAATTTTTGGTCTTTACCTTAGGGTTTAATTGGGATTTGGTATATGTGGGTGGATGGGGGACTCCCTAGGGGGGGGCTGGGGGTATGCCCCCCCAGGAAAAAAATTTGAAAAATAAACCATTAATGGCACCTTCTGGAGAGTTTTTTTGCAAAAAAAATGGAGAAAACAGTCTTACATGATAGTGGAAAACTGTGGGTTAGGAGCCTTTGTGTTGTTGTATCAACAGGTTTAGGGCATTAGCATTTACATATATAGATTATTAACTTCTTATAATAAGAACTGACCCACACAATGTGCCAAAGATAATGAACCACATGAAGAGACAGTATGCATATGTCCGCAACAGCTGAGAAGATTTGGGTCCAGGAATCCAGGTATAGGAACAGGGACCAAAGTTAAATTATGTTGAGGATCAACTTAGACCACTGAAATTCTAAAGAATGAGAACACTGAGTTGCATAAATTCTAATCCTTATCCTTGTGTCCAATGTTCAGTATGTTGGCTGTCATCCTCTGGCCCCCACTTACTGTTTTACTTTTTTTTGTGAAAATAAAGATATTTGTCATTTAAAAAACACAAATTAATTATTTACAGTTACATTTAGAGTGCAGAGGTTAGATGCACAATAGTGGCCAACGTGCAGTATCGTATATATATATTTATATATATATTATATATATATATTATATTATATATATTTATAGTATATATAGGCTAGTATGCTCAGTGTGTTTCACCAGATTTCTGCTCATATTTAAAATTTTTCCACATAACTCTCCCATCTCTGTTGTCGAGATGGAGAGGTGTAATATAGTGTGCTGTGCATGTCATTCCTCGCTGATATGGTGGTATCTATCAGACCGTCTGATAGACACAGAGGCCCATTTGGGTTTCTGGTCTCCGACAGAGTTTAGAGGTGGCCGTCGCTGCTCTTATCGGAGACTCGCATGGATGACAACGCGTCAAGCCCCCAGCAGATTGAGTCCACTACAATGAACTGAAGTTGCTACACTACCAGCGCGCTGCCACCTCCATCTTCAGAGAGAGGGACACGAAGACGGACGGCGTCTGTGATATCAGAGCCATACCTGAAGCGCCGGAGGGTCTGTAATACTCAGAGCACATACCTGAAGCAGGGGAATGCACCTCGGATGGCTCGTGAAAAAATGTTCTCATTTTGCGACAATTTGAAATTCCACAGACAGGGAGCGTGCTCTGAACCCACTCACAGTCTCTGAAAGCACAACTAGTCGATCACAAGTGGCTCAACAGGTAAAAACATAGATAAACTCATCTTTCAAAAATTTGACCGACCGGGTTGACACTTCAGCGTGAGAAATCGGGGGTGTGGCGTGTGCGCGTGTGAAACCAGTCAAATGCGTGTGTCTCACGGCCAATGCGTGAGAGTTGGCAGCCCTGCTGATAGTTAACCGTTGGCGCCGCCATGTTGTTATTGATGCCGAAAGTCGAAGAAACATCAAGTGTTGTCTTCATTGTTGTGCCCTATGTCCGTAACGTTAGTCCGATAGTTAACCGTTGGCGCCGCCATGTTGTTACTGATGCTGAAGGTGGAAGAAACATCAAGTGTTGTCTTCATTGTTGTGCTCTATGTGCGTAACGTTAGTCTGATAGTTAACCGTTGGCGCCGCCACGTTGTTATTGATGCCGAAAGTGGAAGAAACATCATGTGTTGTCTTCATTGTTGTGCTCTATGTGCGTAACGTTAGTCTGATAGTTAACCGT
>NW_022605590.1:157285-158590 GCF_008692095.1 Etheostoma spectabile | reverse complement strand
ATGTTGTTACTGATGCTGAAGGTGGAAGAAACATCAAGTGTTGTCTTCATTGTTGTCACATTAAGTGTCTGTCTCATCCATGGAGCTAGATTTGTTTATTTATAACATGCGAGAAAATAAATGATCTGAGAGAAAAAAAATATTTGAGAGTAAAAAGGGTTCATACCAATAGAAAAAATATTTGACACTAAAAAAAAGTTTCAATATAAATTTAAAATTTTAAAAAATTCTGAGGAAAAAATGCTAACTCTATCAGCCCCTGATAGCAAAAATATGCATATTTGAGAGTTTAAAAAAGTATTTTGAGAGATTTTCTTTGCTCAGAAATAATTATAAAAATTTCAAATTTATATTTAAACTTTTTTTAGTCTCATATATTATTTTTTCTATTGGTATGAAACCTTGTTTTTCCTCATGAAATGCTTTTTTGCGATCAGAATCAGAAATACTTTATCGATGCCTGAAGGGAAATTCTGGGTGACAGTTGCAAGAGTATATAAATATCAGAGTAGAAATATAAATAAAGAAATATAAGGAAAGAAATATAATATATGGCTTCCTGTGGCCCTCTGTGGTGCATTATGGGGGAATGAGTTTTTTACTGAAAGTGCGCCTGGGATTAAGCAGCAGGCCACGGAGTGGGTGGGAGACATTGTCCAAGATGGCATGTAGTCTGGACAGCGTCCTCCACTCTGACACCCCCCCCAACAGAGAATCCAGATCCCCCCCCCTCCACAACGTTTGTTGAGTCTGTTAGCGCCCGCTACCCTCAGTTACCCTCAGCTTGCTGCCCCAGCATGCAACTGACGTCTGTAGGCAGTTATCTTATATTTAAAAAAATGTATCAAAACAAATACAATTCATTTAATGTAAAGTTTGTGTTGCAGTGCTTTTCTGCTACATTATTAGGCAATTAAAAGGAAAAACAAGTGTATTGTATTGAAATATATAAATAACCAGACTGTTGTCTTCTGAACATTGTCCTCATGTTCTCTTCTTCTTCTTCTTCTTCTTCTTCTTCTTCTTCTTCTTCTTCTTTTTTTTCTGCCCTTCCAGGAGTCACCAGCTGGGGGTGTTGATGGCTTCCCGGCCTCCCTGTGCAGCTCTTTCTCCTCCGGCACAGAAAAAGAGAGAGCAGCTGCTTCTCACATCGCAGCCTTTGCTTTGTCATCCCCCGTCCTCCCTCTCCCCCTCCTCCTCCCTCAGGAAGGGGAGCACCACACCCTGTCAGCCAATCAAAACTCGGCTCCACCGTCCCATCACATCATCTCAGTTTCCAAGGTAACAGGGCACCTCTCCATCTCT
>NW_022605590.1:154573-157275 GCF_008692095.1 Etheostoma spectabile | reverse complement strand
CTCTGTTTCATTGCTGAAAGGTGCCGCATCATCATCCCTCCCATCCGGCCATCCCACCGTCCCATACTGAGCTAGTGGCTACTTTAGCGTTAGCTTCCTCTCTGTTAGCACCATCTCTCTCTCTCTCCTTCTCTGCAGTGGGATTGCCACAACATCAAAGGCACCTCCCTCCCTCCCTCCTCCCTCCCTCCCTCCCTCTCTTTCGCTCTCTCTGCATCCTCCAACATCCGACACTCAGGAAGAGGAGAAGGCAACAACATGGACTAAAAGAGACACAGAAGAAGAGATGTGGTACGTACTGCTGAGGCTGCTCTGTGTCACCTCCCTTCTGTTTTGTACCCATGAAAGAGGAAAGTGTCTGTGTGTGTTATGCCTAATCCTGCATGGAATGCTGCCTTAATGAGCTGTCGGATGCTAACGCTAACGGGAAGGATGCAAGGAAAGGGAGCATGAGATCCAGAGAGAGGCAGCAGCAGCAGAGGGAGGTGACTCCCAGTGCATCTCTCCCTCCCTCCCTCTCTCTCCCACTCCCTCTCTCTCCCTCTCCCTCTCCCCCCCCAACGCTTTTGTTATGGAGGCCTGCTCTGCAGAAGAACTCGCTCTGCCTGATGCATACGGAAAGAGGCCAACACCTCTTTCTCCTGTCTGTTCCCAGTCTGCTGTCCTGCTTCATACTGGGCTGTGTTACCGGCTCACTGGGCTGGTTGAAGTCTCTTTCACAGGGTTAAAAACCTCATGCATGTGGGGGGGGGGGGGAATCCTACTTTCTAACGTGGTGTTTACTATAGCGAGAATTTCTCATCTGGTACTAGTTTTTTCATAAAGTTTAGGTTGTGGGTAAACACTCGTGTGCAGTTCTTATATTCTTGAAGCAAGCCGGTTTGTATGATGTGTCGCTGGACCACGTCTTACAAGGTAAAAGTGTTTAAACTGGCAAAAAGAAAGAAAGGTGGGGCGAAGCTCGGATGCAATCATTGGAGATAACGGTGCCTGCTTCCTTAATCGTCAGTTTATGGTGTTTCACCAGTTTGTACACACACAAAGTGACAGAAGCAGTCGTGTGAACAAAGAGACCTGGAGAAAGAAGTTCAGAGAGGCCTTCTTTCTTACTTCCACGCACGTTTTTCCCAGCAGACTTTTTTTTTTTTTGCAATGTCATAGCAAGAAAGGCACATGTTTAATTTAGCTGAGCTTGTTCCAGCGTCCTGGTGGTGTTCTTTCTGGCTCACTGGGACGTTGAATGACACTCGCTGAATCATCGTTAATGTAATTTCACCTGTGGATTTCCTGCTGTGACGAGTCAAAAACGTCTGCCGTTTTAAAATGGTGTGTTGTTCAGGTGCGTGGAGGTCTGTTGTTTTTGCGGAAAACACAAAAGATGGTGTGTAGGAAGAAGAGGTGACGCTGCTAGATGAGGCAATGTCAGCTTTGAGCCCAGTGGATTGTACTCGTTTCCCAATAATTGCTCAGTTCTGGGAACACGGTGACGTCACTGAAAAAGAAATCTCATGGGGCAAGAAACACGATCAGACCTCGTGGACTAAAACCACCACTTTATCCAGATTAAATCCGAGCACACCTGGCATGCTGGTAATGACAGGGAGGTTGGCCTCGTGTGTTTTACCACAAATCTCCAACTGTTCATCTAGACTTTCCCCAACTTGATAAGACTCAGGTTCTCTGTTTTTTTTTCTTCCCATTGTCAACAAGCTGCTCTGATTATTTAACATATCTGATGTGATGATAAGATCCTTCTGAGCGAACATCCTTTTCCATTTAGTTACCCATTTAGTTCATGGATGACGGCGTGAACAGGCTCATTAAATATTTGCTCTCATTTCCTTAAGGTTGCCGTACCGTACAGTTCGACTTCTTTCTCTCTTCTAAATAACTTTATACTTTCTCTCTGTGTGGCAAGGTTAAAAGCTGTGTGTTGTGCAGTTTCTGTGTTTACACGTCTTGTTTCTGAACATCGTAGTTTCTCAAACACCAAATTCTTGAGGAAACTGTGAGGAGTCTGGTACAATTGTTCCATTTCCAACAAAGAGGGTTACTCCTGTTTGTATTTCCTCACTCCTTCCTTCCTTACTTCAGGAATTAACTTAGAGAAAGCAAGGAAAAGAAACAAAGTGGGGAAGTAAGTAAACGATATTGCCCTGGTTGTAGATCCCCATAATGGCCGTTTTCATACCGGCTACTTTCTGGGTCGGACTCGGGGACGAGAGACCTGCTGAACGTTGTTTTGCACGAATCCTCGTTTACCTAAATATTTACAACGCAGGAGGCAAGCGGGTAGTCAGCATGACCCAATAGAGCCACGAAATACACTTTAATGGGCAGTACAGCAGATTAAAATAACATGATTTTGTATCTTTTTGTAAGAGATGCATGTGAACAAAGTAAGCCGTGTCTGTTGCTGATGAAAGGCTGGGGGGGGACGGAGATGGCCGTACAAATGTGTCTGTGATGTGGCGTTAAATGAATTTGGAATACAAGGAATCTTCCTGTTGGCTTACTCTTGTTTCCTTGACAAAAAAAAGCTTCCTAAAACGATGTTGCACAAATTGTTGTTTGCCCCAGTTTGAGTCAAAAAATGCGTCCAGTTTAATTAAGTAGAACAAAGTGGAGGGAAGGGACAATAAGCATATGTGGAAGGAAAGAAGGATATGTGGAAGGAAAGAAGGATATGTGGAAGGAAAGAA
>NW_022605590.1:153226-154014 GCF_008692095.1 Etheostoma spectabile | reverse complement strand
GGAAAGAAGGATATGTGAAAGGAAAGAAGGATATGTGAAAGGAAAGAAGGATATGTGACAGGAAAGAAGGATATGTGGAAGGAAAGAAGGATATGTGGAAGGAAAGCTGGATGTAGGGAAGCGAAGAAAAGCTGGATGTAGGGAAGGAAAGAAGGACCTAGGGAAGGAAAGATGTAGAGAGGCAAAGAGATTTCGGGAGAGGGAGGGAAAGAAGGATGTAGGAAAGGAAAGAAGGATGTAGGGAGAGAGAACAACGTAGGTAAGAATGATGAAAAGAAGGACCTAGGAAAGGAAACATGTAGGGAGGTAAATAGATTTTGGGAGGAGAAGAATGAATACAGGAAGGGAGAAGACTAGAGTTTTTAAGGCAAATATGTTGACATTATTTTCATGTTGTGATGAAGGGACGGATGCTTCTGTTCCAGTACGAGTGGTCACTGTCTGCATCTTCCACTCCACAGGATGTGATGTAACAGGATGTGATGTAACAGGACGTGATGTAACCATCTCTGGGGCTGTTAAACTGGGCCGAGTGGCTGCGGAGAAGCACACGAGTGTAGATGTCAGGGGAAAGGCGGGGAAGGTTAAAGTGGGTGTTGGCTTCTCCTGCTGAGGATGGTTGCTGGGATTAAATCCACCCATCCTTTCAGCTGCAGTGAAGAGATGAAATCATCTACAACAATAAGCCATTTCAAGAGATTGTTTAAAATTAATATATTAAAGGGATACGAAAAGAACTTAAAGTGATGGTATTGTAGTAGACCGTATGGTTTCTTGGCATTTATATG
>NW_022605590.1:145953-153210 GCF_008692095.1 Etheostoma spectabile | reverse complement strand
TGTCTATATATTAATATACTTATATACCGATACGTCTATATACTGGTATGTTTATATGCTGGTGTGTCTATATATTAATATACTTATATACCAATACGTCTATATACTGGTATGTTTATATGCTGGTATGTTTATTATGCGAGGTAGATACATACTAGCATGTCTATTACTAATACTACATACATCTATATCTAAGATCTCTAGACTAATATCTATCTACTAATATATTACAGATGGTCTTATCACTCTTATATCGACTACTAGCATGTCATAGCTAATATATTACATACTAGATGTCTATATGCTAATATATCTAATACTAGCATGCGTGAAATTGCTCATAAAAGGCTTATACTAATATATCTACATACTCATGCTATGTACTAATGATATCTACATACGATAACATGTCTATAGTTTAAGATATTACATACTGCATGTTAGTATGCATATTCTCTACTACTAGCATGTCTTGTACTATAATTACATCCTAAATGTCTAGCATATATACTACATCTTAACATGTCTATATGCTAATTAGTAGGGCTGTGTTTATGTACCGATTGCTATCAGATAGATGGTATAGAAGTAGAAGAAAGGGAAGAAAAAAAAAAGAAAAAAAGAGGGTTATATGTGTTTGTGTATGTGTGCATCTGTGTCTATGATGTGTAAATAAAATGTGTAAATAACGAAGAATAAGAGTATAAAGATAAAAATGAGACAGGGGTCGGACTTGATAAGTTGTTTATCAACTTCTTCCTGCTCCTTTTGAACGTGGACATTTTTTTTTCTCCTTTTTGAATAACTTTCAAATTTGAAAGATTGTGCCAATAAGTACATGACCTTATTTATCTGTCATTTTATTTATATGTATGCAGGAATGCATGTATATAAATCTTGTTTTTTTTTGTTTTTTTTTATGTTCAAAAACTTTAAATGTTCAAATAAACTCAAACTCACCATGAAACAAAAGAAGGAAGACAACTAATAAACGTGGCTGGAGTTTATTCAGATTTAGTGGCTCTGACGATGCTGATAGACAATTAAAATCCCACTTAGTTATCGAGCAAGCCGCCTCCACTTCATCATGTATCTTCCCATAGGTCATTTTAAAAAGATCAAATGTGAAACTTGAAGTTTCTGTCCATATTCTAAGTTACAGTACATAGATACTGGACTGTAAACAAGTTATAATAATACAGATAAGACTCTTTTGTAGGCATTTGATATGTAGTCATGCACATTTGTTCTTTAATCTTGCATTACTTGTTATTTTTTGTTTGAGCTGATTTTAAACATGATTTATTTGGACAGTGTCTGTTCCAACTCGTTGTGAGATTAATTCTCGCACTGTGTATTGTGGATTGGTTTGTATTTTGTTTGTCAACATTACGGTTATTTTTAACATGTTTTATGTTCACGAGGGGAATCGAGATCGTGGACTTTGTTGTGTGTGAGAGCAGGAGGAATAATTAGAAAAACAAAACCGAGCGACGAGATATTATTTCATGATTTGCTGCATGTATTTTAACTGAATTTTGTTCATTATGTGCTCCTTACTAGCTGCCGAGATTAAAAATCTGTGTACGTAGGTGGTCAAATGTTTCAGCAAGTGGGTTTGTCAATAACTTTCCCATTAACTCGTCTTCCTAAATTAGAATCTACTGCAGAAAAACCAAGATGGATTCACCTCTCATTTATTAAAACTACCTAGCATCTGTATAGATGCATGCATGCAGCGTTGTGTAAATGAATGCATATCTCAGTAAGTCAGGTTGTTGTAGGTCATTGCTTTGGTACCGTAGCATCGGTGTGGCATCAGAGACCTCTTCGAAGGAGGTCTCCTGCGTGTCTGATGTTTGTTGACACGGCTCTGGTCAGGACAGGATGATTGGCATTAATGCAGCAGATTAACTCGACACTCACACAAGCATAACTTAGTTAGAAGCAGGTTTTTTAATTGCTCAGTCTTTGCCTCCAGATAGGGATGTCACCAGCACCGTTAGCGACGATGCCAGTGTTAGCAGCACCGGTGCTGTGCCTCTTTGGGAACTGATGGGGGCGCTATACGCTTCAGAGTCCAGTGGATACATTCAGGAG
This sequence comes from Etheostoma spectabile, assembly GCF_008692095.1. Taxonomy (NCBI): domain Eukaryota; kingdom Metazoa; phylum Chordata; class Actinopteri; order Perciformes; family Percidae; genus Etheostoma; species Etheostoma spectabile. The sequence continues at coordinate 151,110 of NW_022605590.1, read as the reverse complement.
AAGGAGGTCACCAAGAAGTGGCCAAAGTCATGCCCTTCTACTTCTGATTCATATCTTTCGGAACAATACGAACGAGAATCAACAGCACCTGACCTAAAACACGTTGTGTTCACTGCAAACTCACGGTCCTCTCTTTCTGATTTAGCCAGCGGCAGAAATGAGCCAAAACGCGATGAATAATGGAAATAAAGTGGACCAATCTTGGATATAACAGTATGGATTTAAAGCCCAAAGAGGCTGAAGTTCCAGGCTGGATAGAAAAGGGAACAGGGACAGGGAAAAGACCCCCGTAAAGATGAAGTCGTCAGGATTTAAACAAAACCGAAAGTCAGTAAATCGCTTGTATGGTCAAAAGTTATTAAACTATGAATCAGAGGTACTTTTTTTACTCGTGGGCGAGTGTCTCGGGCTCAGAGGGTTAAAACTGTGGACACATGTCAGAAGGGACGAGAAGATCCAAACACAGGCACGGCTTTACAGAAGAAATGGGTCATGTAACACACACAAAAACACCCTGGATCATTCTATGAATATAGTGACGCATTTAAAATATTGCTCAATCACGCACATTTGATCGTGGGAAAGCAAAATCTTGATTGAAATTTGATTAATTGTGCAGCCCTGTGAGTGAGACTCGAGCCGGATCTCCCGGTACAGACGGAGAGACGCCCTCGGGATCATCTGTAATCAGACAGGAGCTACTTGTGTTTACTGAAGGTCCAGTTCATTTGTAAAGCTCTCGGTAAACACATCTGGAAGTCTTCGAGAAGAAAAATGCTAGTTTGAATTTTCTGCAGGACAATCTGTGTTGTTGTTTTTCTTTGTTGGATTTTGCAAAGCAGCTGTTTATATCAAATAGAGAACATAGGAATAAAAGGAAGCAACATCTAGAGTTTGGAAGAAGTTGTGGTTCCTTCTGTAGCTGGAAGAACAATTTAGCTCATAGATTAGCTTGCGTGATCACGGAAGGCTTGCATCTTGTGGACGGACAGTTTTGTTGTCATCACTTAGATTTCCTCATGGGGCGACAGAAACTACGCGCCATAGCTTTAACATTAACAGTATCTCTTCTTGAGCAGAGTCTTCCACTTGTGTTTTGGTTGATAGAGTTTAATGTAAGGTTTGGTTCCTAATATTTAACTGTTGAATGATTATTCATTCGTTCGATTTTTGGATTTGTGTGTTTGTTTCCTTTTTAATACTGTAATACAGTTGAGACCAATTCAACTTTTGGAGAAACGCAACCCTATGTCACGCTGCGGTGGCCAGTCATGGAAGTGTAGGTCGGACTTGTCGGTGTGTTTGAGGCGCTGTGAGAGTCACGTACAGGAAACAGGAAACAGGAAACATCACTGCCTCTATCGCTGCCACAAGTTTTAAAACACCAATTACAAGAGCTGAACTGGCCCTAGACGGTGGAACAGCTGACTGTTTTCTCAGTCCCTCCGTCTCTTTTCTTTCTCCGGGAAATGAAGCTGCCTTCAAGTGCAGTCGGAAACGTAGAGATCTGAAAAGGATCTGACAGAAAACGGTAACTGTGAAATATACATATAATATATCTACTTGTGCTACATTGGGTGGGTGGGGGGGGGGTTAAAGGACACAACAGGACGTCACACAAGTGGGTCCACTGACGCACAACCATGCGGTAAATGCCTGGATGGCTTTTGTTTTTCTGAACGTACCTTGAGCCCTGATTCCCCCCCCCGCCCACCACCACTTCATGTGCATAATGGCCACTTTCTGACATGATTTAGAATTACCATCATCCCTCAGTGTTTGTTCTAAAAACATTGACTTAAAGTAGAATTACGGCCGATTTTAACATAGTAGTTTTGTTTATTTTAAATGTGTAGTGCTGTCAGTAGCGAGACAAATGAAACCAATCGGTGATGTCTTCGCCGAGTTATCCTCCTGCTAGAGTTAGCACCCAACAGGCTTCAACAGGGCAAGTTTTAAACCTCTAAACATGTTCAAAATGTCATTACCAGTGCTGAGCCATGTGCAGTTATTCCTTCCAAATGAACACAGTGAATCTGACTGGAGTAGATGTGACAGAAAGACATAAAAGTTGTGACTATCAACCAGTGTGGACTTCACCAGGAAACAGGAAATAAACAGAGGTCTGTGCACTGGCTTAATTAACACAACTTTTATGCCTTTCTGTCACATCTACTGCAGTCAGATTCTCTGTGTTGACTTGGAAGGAATAACTGCACATGGCTAAGCACTGGTGATTACATTTTGAGTATGTTAATCTTTGTTTTGTCTTCACTTTCGGGACCCTCTCGTGTCCCTCGGGTCAGATTGACCCGGGACTTATCTGGGGTTTTAAAAACAATTCTGAAATAACATTTTACTTCATAATCTATAACCAGCTATTGTCTTTATCTCAAGTTCTAACAGCTGAGATAACATCTATGTTCAGGGAATGCATCAGTCTCTACTAGCACACAATTAAACATGGAAGTGTTTTTTTTTTGTCATAAGTCTATAATTCATGTTAAAAATCCACTATGGAAACAACATAAGTGTCATATCCAGAGTAATGTTCTGAATTGAGTCAGGAATACATGTTTATCACAGGAAATAAGGTAAAGCTGTTGATTTTCAGGTAGAAAAAATGTAGACCCAAATACCATACAAGGGTTAAACAAGTGTAAAACCTGCCCTGTTGACGCCTGTTGGGTGCTAACGCTAGCAGGAGGATAACTCGGTTTAACAGCACCGATTGTTTTCATTTGTCTCGCTCATGACAGCACTACAAACTTTACAAGAAACCTGGTGACGTGAAGCCTGCTAACCAGAAAAACCCAATTCACCAAACTCTCAGCAGCACATTTATTTTGCTTTTCAACTGTTTGAGTTGGGTTGAACTGGGATGAGCTGCACATAGAGACACATGCTATACATGCTGTTAATTGTTCACATCAGTCAGATTGTTTTGCTTCTTCATGCAATATTTCGACGTGTGTGTGTCGTATGCACGTGATAAGGTTCAGGGTTATTATTCAGCTCCTCTTCGAGAATAGGCCACTGTATCCCAAAGCGCACACTTGTACATGCGTTCATCTCACATTATCTCTCAAAATAGGCTCAACTTACCGCTGACTTAAATACTCCTTAACCCTCTGAGCCCGAGACACTCGCCCACGAGTAAAAAAAGTACTTCTGATTCATAGTTTAATAACTTTTGAACCATACAAGCGATTTACTCACTTTCGGTTGCGTTTAGATCCTGACGATTTCAGGTTTACGGCGGTCTTTTCCGGGTCTTTCTAGCCTCTACAGGGGATTGTCTATCCAGCCTGGAACTTCAGCCTCTTTGGGCTTTAAATCCATACTGTTATATCCAAGATTGGTCCACTTTATGTCCATAATTCATCGCGTTTTGGCTCATTTCTGCCGCTGAATCGTTCGTCTAATCTCTGGTCTCCCGCTCTGTGTCTGTCCTGTCTTCTTTTCAGGAAGTACATGCCCATATATGGGAGATAAAGGCACCCCTCTTGTATGGAAGGCCAGAGGGGACAAAAATGCCTATAGACTCTATGGAAGGCCAAATAATGCACTATTTAGACACATATTTGCTTGTGTAGCATTGCAGTGGGTGTAATATCAATAAATATGACATTATTGTGTTATTATTGGCATAAGTAAATGTCATGAGAGCAAAACGTCTTGACTTTTTTTGGAAAAAATGCATGTATTTTGTCAACTGTATAAGTTATAATGATTATTTCTTCACAGTGTGACTTCCAAGACATATGAGAAGTGTTTTAGTAATAACTGACCGGTGGTTTAGTGTGTTGCTCTTGGCCCAGCTAATTATTATTTCATGGCCTTTATCCAGCTCGTTGTTAGCATAGCTCGACTTTAGCCCATGTTATAATTGCCTTAAAATGCCCTAAAATCTTATTTAGTGTGTTTCAGGCTTAACTGGGAATATTTGTGTGTAAATGGTTGTGTTGATGCAGGTAATCTTGGAGGTGGTTTAGTGTCTACAGTACATGCAATATTTAGAAAAACATTATGCTATCATTGCTAATTTTGCTCCTCTCCTCACCAATGCATCCTTTTCTGCTCACTCTCCTTCATCCCGACTCCATCTTTGTTCTCCCTCTCTTCTATATTTCATCCTCATTTCTTCTCCCTTCATAATCTCTCTCCTTCACTTCACTGTCTTTCCTTCTCGTATCATCGTCTTCTTCTCACCTTACGCCTTCCATTTCTCCTCCACCCCTGTTTCTTTTTTATGTGGTCCGATCTTTTTCCCCATCTTGTCTCCCTACTTGTCACCCATATTTCTTCCTCTTCTTTCTTTTCCCCCTTTACCTTCCCTTCTCCGTTTTCTACTGTCATCCCCTGCCTTTTCTCTGCCTGCAGCCTCCCTGGTTTCAGCTCATCACTTCTCCACCCTCCTCTCGGTGTCGATAACATCTGCTCAGACCTTGGGGTGTGGCACTCAGCCCTGGCTTTCTGTTTCTGTCTGTTGTTTGGTTAAAAACAGACACACAGTCTAGTCCACAACAGAGAAATAAACTGCAGGCGTTGATTGAATAAATGTGTTGTTTTTGTAATTAGTTGAATTGCAGTTTATGATCAAATGGATTTAAAGATCAGAGCAACAAGGCAGTCTGGCTTCCCAGTAAAGGAAATACTCCCTCTCACCGTGACTGCTGCTGGACGCAAATTAAACCGTCGCACTGCTTTTTTGGGGGTTATTTAAAAGCATTCTGGGAAATGAAGGAAATCTTGCTACTTGAAAAGTCTGCACTGAAGTCACAGGCATATTCCTGAATTCTCTCGTTTAGGAGCAAAATGTCTCTGAGTCTTTAACAGCATCTTATTGCTTATTGCTTATGACCAACATTTTTCATTAAGTAAGTAATTGAACAGTCAAGAAAATAATAGACTGACTATAGAACAATGAAAATAATCATTAGTTGCAGATGTGGGTAGTATTAGTAGTAGGGATGCCGATTTTGGGATAGCAAGAGTTATCTCGAGACCCTTTACAGATAGAGCAGGTCTAGACCCCACTCTATAATTTACAAGGACCCAACAGGTCTAGTAGTTTCCTCCAGAGCAGCAACAGTGGCAGGAAAAACTTCCTTTTAGGCAGAAACCTGGGACAGACCCAGACCCAGGCCCAGGCCC
>NW_022605590.1:145092-145373 GCF_008692095.1 Etheostoma spectabile | reverse complement strand
TGGGATGACTCCCGCGAGGAAATTGAAAGTTCCAGCAGCAGTTTTAGCAAGAAAAAAATAAAAATGGATAAAAAAAGACAGTATAAAGACAACAAAATAACAGTAATAATAATAACAACAAGAACATTCGTCAAATAACAACAAAAAAAGACCATAAATTATTATCAAAGTGTCAGTGTCCAGTGATGAAGTGACCAGGTATTAATTTATGTCCAGGTATGTGTGTATGTATGTATGTATGTGTGTGTGTGTGTGTGTGTGTGTGTGTGTATGTATGTGTG
>NW_022605590.1:140756-144767 GCF_008692095.1 Etheostoma spectabile | reverse complement strand
GTATGTATGTATGTGTGTGTGTGTGTGTGTGTGTGTGTGTGTGTGTATGTATGTGTGTATGTATGTATGCGTGTATGTATGTATGTGTGTGTGTCTGTCTGTCTGTGTGTCTGTCTGTCTGTCTGTCTGTCTGTCTTGTCCTCTTTGCCACAGGGTGAAAAGAGGATAATGACAACAAAAATATGGTGGTTTTTGAAAATTAAACCATGTAAACCTATTCTGGAATAACTTCAAAAATACAATTTATGAACCTGAAAATTTGCATAATATGGGCACTTTAAAGGTCCACATGTAAAACAACTGTCTCATTGCAAACTCAGCCGATGTCCATGCATCGTTGATCAGGATTGGAGCAAACCACACAAACAGAGCTCTACCACCCCCCCCCCCATATATAGCAGGACCATAAATCACGCTTAAGCCTCCTGGTTGGGGTAGATTTGTGCCAAACTATCTGTTTTAAATGCCTCTGCTTCCCAGCGGTTCATACCAGGCTGGAAATCAAACTTACTGCTGGTTACGTGCACTCCACACATTAATGGCTTTACTTTATCCCTTTTTATTTCATTGTATTTTTACAAATTTTTATATTTAGCTGTATTTCAGTCTTTCAGTGTTTTCATGCTTTGGTCTTTTTTGTATTAATGTATCTTGGATATTATTGTCTTTACACTTGTTAAAGCTCTTTGCAACTTGTTTTTGAAAAGTGCCCAACAAATAAAGATTATTATTATTATTATTATTATTATTATTATAATTAGTAATGGTGTGGTCTGGGTCCAAGTGGGAATCCAGACTGCAAAGGGAAGCGTGATAATGTAATGCAGAGAGATGGATATATAACGTTGGTAATCATTTAAAAAATGTGTAGCCTCCTATTGACTGACATACATAGGTAGTGATGTAATTAATTACTATTGATTACACGCAATACACGCAAAAGCTTTGTAGAAAGGTATTAAATAAGAAAGTAATCAAAACCTAAAGTTTCATTGTACACTTCCTACCTGCTTGTTTAATATGCACCTGGTGACACACAGGGTAGAAAAACTCCATTATTAATACTCCTTTATTGATTTATTTGACAGGGACAGTGTACATTAATCAACATTGCTGTAAATGCACCAGAATTAGCCAAAAGGTTGTTTTTCATCCGTTGTCCCTGGACAGATCTTATAATTGTCTACCTAAAAAAAAAAACAACAATAATAAGAAGATTACAGAAGAAGATTACAGTCAACAATACAAATATTAAAAGTAGTAAAACGGATCAAAATCTTCAAATCCCGTTGATAAATACAGCGTACACATGTAATACAGACATCAGGGGAAAAAAATAAAAATACTACACATTGACACAGTAGAGACACAAGTGGCAGCCCGGTTGGGTTGAGTGAAAATACACATTCTTATTAATTTTGACATGTCTGATGTGTTATGAACCAGTTTTTTAGATGTTTTTTGAACAGAGGGTATGTGGTGAGTTCAGATGTTCTGAGGGACGGAGGTCCACTCCCGTGCTGCTGTGACTGAAAAAGGGTAATTATGTTTTTTTTTAATCCTATTTCCCCATGTTTTTGTGTCTATATGACTGATGGAAACAACAATCTTTGACACTGGTCCAGTATTAAGCGAGATCGATGCAGTCGGCAGCGGCAAAACAAGCTACAAAACAAGCCATAGTTAATAGTAATTGTCCAGCTTGTATTTACCTACCTTCACAAAAGTCGACAGACAGGCTCGGATTAATATTCTGAGTGATAGAGATAGACCCTGTTCAGAGATAGACCTTTAAAACATCTTTGAAATCTTTCTATTTAACCAGAAACAGCTCTGAAGTTGCTAGTGCTAAACCCACCAGACTCCATTTAAAAAACAATACTTTTAGCGTGTACAGAGCCAGCATATTTTCACATGTAAATCAGCCAACTTTGTGTTTATTTCAATTCAAACACGAGTTTTGATGGTGTGAAAAGTGGAAAGACGACCCAAAACGGCTTTTCATAGTTTAATTTTGTTTCTGTCTACTTTGAATGAAATGTGTTTTATGATGCTAAAATTGCTGTTTATTTACATGGAGTCTGGTGGGTTTAATGAATGCAAAATGGATTTTTTTCTTTTTTTTTTAAAGAATCTTACTCTTTAATGGAAAGGTCGACCTCCTTAGTAATACTTTCCATAATGTTGTCAGACACTTAGAGTATTAATCTGAGCTTGTCAGTTGCCTAACAGCACTTTTGTAATAATAATAATAATAATAATAAATAATGTATACTTTATTTTTGTGAATTTATATACAAGCTGGACAAATGCCCTATTAACTTGCCTTGTAGATTGTCGTTCCCATCAGTCGTTTTGACACAAAAACATACGAAAATAGGGTCCAGGTTGAAAAAAAATTGTAGTTACCCTTTAACATGTTGCTGATAGCGCGTCGTAACATGCAATCCACATGTAATTTGGTGGCAAAAATAGGATTTTATAACATAATAAATATAATTTTGAATCCCTTCGGCCCAGAATAATTATTACCAAGCAATTGACTTAGCTTAATATGTGTTTAATCCACCTAACTTTAACGTCTTTTAACAGCCTTTTGATTACTAAAAAAAACAACCTATCAGGATTTCTTTACATCAGACTTCAGTGCTTTAATTTAATTCATATAATTTCTTATATTTTTCTCAGTTACATATTTATCTTTTGCATCGTCCTCAGACTCGGTTACAAGCAGGTTTCCTGCTGCTGTTTACGGCCACAACACGTGGCTGAGTTTGATTAATTTATATTTTACCTCAGCTGCTCTTGTTCTTCATTTCCTGTACCAGAAACATACAGAGAGAGAGAGAGAGGGGGGGGGGGGAACGATAGATAGAGAGAGACGAGACAAGAGTAGACGAGAGAGAGATGACGAGAGTACGCCAGAAGAGAGGGACAAGAGAAGACGAGGAGCGAGGATAGAGACGACAGAGAGAGACAGAGAGACGAGAGAGAGAGAGATATGAGAAAGAGAGAGAGACAAGAGAGGGAGAGAGAGAGAGAGACAGAGAGAGAGAGACCGAGAGGGAGACAGAGAGAGAGAGAAAGAGAGGGAGACAGAGAGGGAACAGAGAGAGAAGAGAACAGACAGAAGAGAAAAAGAGAGGGAGGAGAGAGAGACAGAGAAAGAGAGAGACACCAGAGAGACGAGAGAGACCAGACAGAGAGACAAAAAGGAGAGAGAGACGACAGAGAAGGAGAAGAGAGAGAGACAGAGAGAGAGAGAGAGAGAAAGAGCGAGAGATAGATATGACAGATACGGCTCACCCCCAGCACACGGCTCACCCGCTGCACACGGCCCACCCGCAGCACACTGCTCAGCCCGCAGCACACGCTCACCCCCCGCACACGCTCCTCACCCCAGCACACGGGCCTCACCCGCAGCACACGCTCACCCCCAGCACACAGTGTGCTCCGCTCACGCCGCACCGCTCACCCCCACACGGCCCACCCGCAGCACACGGCTCCCCGCACAACGTCCTCGCTCCCCCCAGCACAACGGGCCCAACACCCGCACACACGGCCCACTCCACACACGAATTCAGTGTTGAAATGAGCTCTCGACTTAATGTTATTTATAATTTACGGTGAACCACACTGTGTGTGTGTGTGTGTGTGTGTGTGTGTGTGTTACAGTTAAAGTCAGAGGGAGAGTGTGTCGCTGCGATGTCGCTGTGACTTTAAATAAAACGGTGGAATTGGTTAAGGTAAAGAGAGGAAATACAGCCACAAGACACAGACGGGTGTGTGTGTGGTGTGTGTGTGTGTGTGTGTGTGTGTGGTGTGTGTGTGTGTGTGTACACATTGTGCATAGGCATCTCAGGGTGATCCAGCCAGCCCCCAGTATGAATAATGTATCCAGGGGAGGAAAATGTGTTGGAGACTTCTCTGTTGCGATATTCTCTCTCTCTCTCCTCTCTCTTTCTTTGTCGCCCCTCTCTCTTCACCCCCCCCCCCCTCTCTCTCTCTCTC
>NW_022605590.1:138863-140731 GCF_008692095.1 Etheostoma spectabile | reverse complement strand
GGATAGATAGGAAGATACCGGAAACCCCCACAACACGGCTCACCTCCGTGCACACGGCCCACACGCAGCACACGCTCAGCTCGAGCACAACGATCACCCCCCGCACCGGCCGCTCCCAGACAGCCCCCAGCACAAAACAGCTCTCCCAGCAACAGGTTCTCTACGACTCACGCCCCATGCATCACGGCTCACCAGACGGATACCCCTGCACCTCACACGGGGCCCACCCGCAGGCACACGGCTCACCCCGGCCACACGTCTCGCTCCCACCAGACCAACGGCTCACCCCGCACCCGGCACACCCACCACGAATTCAGGGTGAAAATGAGCTCTCGACTAATGTTATTTATAATTTACGGTGAACCCAACTGTGGTGTGTGTGTGTGTGTGTGGGTGGGTTACAGTTAAGTCAGAGGGGAGTGTGTCGCTGCGATGTCGCTCTGGACTTTAAATAAACGGTGGATGGGTAAGGAAAGAGAGGAAATAACGCCACAAGAACACAGACGTGGGTGTGTGTGTGGTGTGTGTGTGTGTGTGTGTGTGTGTGTGTGTGTGTTGTGTGTGTGTACACTGTGTGCATAGGCATTCAGGGGGTGATCCAGCCCAGCCCCCCCCAGTATGAATAATGTATACAGGGGAGGAAAATGTGTTGAGACTTCTTGTGCTGAATATTCTCTCTCTCTCTCTCTTCTTTCTTTGTCTCGCCCTCTCTCTCTCTCCCCCACCCCCCCCCCCCCCCCCCCCCCAACCCAACTCCCTCTCTGTCTGTCTCTCCCTCTCTGTCTCCCTCTCTTTCTCTCTGTCTCTCTCTCTCTCTCTGTCTCTCTCTCTCTCTCCCTCTCCGTCTCTCTCTGTCTCTCTCTCCCTCTCTGTCTCCCTCTCTGTCTGTCTCTCCCTCTCTGTCTCTCTCTCTCGCTGTCTCTTTGTCTCTTGTCGTGTGACCGATGAAGTCATTGTGGTGCTGATGATGATGTCATGTCTGTTTTCTGCCCAATGACCTCATCCTGACTTGACTCACAGGACAGGAAGTGCTTTTCTCAGTATAATGGTTCAGGGAAAGACGGACATGTCAGTAGTTTATTCCTTAAGCAAAGAGTAGTCTTTAAAGGGGTGATAGAAGGCAAAACCGGGTTTACCTCGTCATAGTTGAATTACGATGTGGGTGAAATAGGCATACATAGAACCTCAACGTTCATACTCCACTGACCTGAGACTAACCAGTCGTCTGAATCTAGTCTGCTATTTCATTACTAAATTCACTTCTGAGGCTTTTTGCATGTAAGAAATGAACTATGTAGGACTCAAATAACGGCCGTTTTTATGAAAATTGATGGCTAATCGCCAATTCGGTGTGACTGTGCCAGACTTCAGGAGCTCCATACAGTCTGACGAGACAGTGGCAGCCCACGGCACTCCATACCCAGCTCAAAGTGCCCAGTTTCAGGGTTACGGGACTGACAAATGCAGCTGTCCCGACGGAGCTCCACGGCGCTGCTGTCCCTTGATCCCCTCTTCTGTGTGTGTGTGTGTGTGTGTGTGTGTGTGTGTGTGTGTGTGTGTGTGTGTGTCTTATAATGCATATGTGTGTTGAGTTATTTAAACAAATAATCCAGGAAAGGAACGCCTCTTGTTATCGAGTCTCCTGATAAGAGCTGCAGTGCATGTGCACGTCAACCAATCAGTGTGCAGCTCATCTAAATATTCATGAGCATGCCATATTTGGTGAGAAAAAGCTCCTGTTGAGACCTCAAGGAACAGGAACTGTGTGAAAATACCCTAAATAATTATTCTACCGTACATTTTAACCCTCATGTTGTCCCCATGTTGTCCTATATCAATGTTCTTTATAATTCCCCAAAATAACATGA
>NW_022605590.1:131939-138850 GCF_008692095.1 Etheostoma spectabile | reverse complement strand
CACAACGCTCTTTGCCAAGTACAAATCTCTACTTTCATTAATTTTGGGGCGTCTTCAATTTTATAGCATTTGAAAAAAACGTGTACGTGTAAGTGTTGTTGAAATAGTATTGAGTAAAAGTTGACATATTCCAGTCTGTGATTATCCATCAACATCCATTCCTTTAATTTTAGTCTCAATAATTCCTAATTTCTGCTTTTCTAACTCAAACATTAGGTATAATTTCCTGTAAATGATGTTTACTGACCATAAATTCCAAAAATAGCTGTAAAACTGAAGTTAATAGTGTTGAAAACGTCAAATAAAGTGACAAACATTCAAAAAAAACGCCTCAAAAGTGATGAAAAAAGGGACAAAAACGTAAGAAAAAAATGTTGAGTTTCAATTTTGACGTGAAGACAACACAAAGGTTAAAGGATGGTAAGTACATACATAAAAAAAAGAAAGAAATATACTATACCAATACCAATAAGTAAGCCGTTTGAAAAACAAGAGGTGCCAAAGTATTTGGGATGCGACTAGGATTGAGCTTCTACTTGCAAGATTTCACTGTTTATCGGTGTCTGCAGTGTGACATTGGTGTGAAAGGTCACCTGAGGTCGTACATGGGCGGGAGATTTTAACCCTAGCGCTGGATGTGAACCGCCTCCTCGATGTTTATCGCCTCTCTCGTCGAAAGCGCGTTCATTCTTAACTCCTATAGTACCGCCTCGTCTTTGCCCCTGTCCTCCGTTGAACCAGAACCAGTCCGAACCGGGTCATCGATCCTGTCGGGCAGGTTGAGTTTATCACTGCGTGTTTGCTCCGTTGACATAATTTCTCTGCTTCACTGCTGCTAATGCTGATCAATACAGAGTCACCACTCTGCAACAGTGTGTGTGTGTGTGTGTGTGTGTGTGTGTGTGTGTGTGTTTGTGGGTGTGTGTGTGTGTGTGTGTGTGGTGTGTGTGTTGTGTGTGTGTGTGTTTGCTGTGGTGTGTGTGTGTGTGTTGTTTGTTTTTGTTGTCCTGCGTGTACAGTGTGTGTCCGTGTGTGTCCGTGTGTGGATACGGTGTGTACATGTCTGTGTGTGGGTCCGTGTGTGTGGTCGTGTTTGTGGCGTGTGGCCCGTGTGTGTTGGCGTGTGGGGTTGTGTGTGTGTGTGTGTGTGTGGGGGTTGGTAGTGTGTGTGGGGGTGTGAGTCTTGTGTGTGGGGCGGGTTGAGTCTGGGTGTGAGTGTGGGGGCGGGTTGTGTGTGTGTGTGTGTGTGGTGTGTGTGGGTGTGTGTGTGGTGTGTCGTGTGTGGCCGGTGTGTGTGCTCGAGTATGTGTGTGCGTGTGGTGTTGCTGTCTGGTGTATAGTGTGTGTCCCCCCACTGTAGTCGTGTCCGGGTGTGTGCGTGTACGGTCCGTGTGTGTCGGGTGTCAGTGTCCTGTGTCTCGGTGGGTGTCCGTGGTGTGGGGTCCGTGTTGGGTCTGTGGTGGGGCGGGTGGTGTGTCTGTGCTGTTGTGTGGGGGCCGTGTGTGGTGTGTGTCTGTCTGTCGCGTGGGGTCGTGGTGTGCTTCGTGTGTGTCCGTGTGGTCGTGTGTGTGTCGTGTGTGTGTCGCGTGTGGTGTGTCGTGTGTGGGTGTGTGTGTGTGCGTTGTGGGTGTGTGTGTTGAAACTGTTTTGAATAGTAACATCTAGTTTTTCAGTGAAGGCTTTTCTCTGGAGAGCAATAATACTTTCAGTCTTTACACATCCACTTTTTCTGGTACAATAGTAGTATTATAGGCATTTAAATGTTATTTTTCTGTTTAGTCTCTGTTTATCTTCTGTATTTTCACCAAATATTCACGAGTTAGCTTGTTTTAGTAAAACAAAACGGATAAATTAACACTCCAGCTAAATCATGTGCCAGATATATGAAACATTCTGGACTTGAATCTTCTTTTTTTGCACTATTGGTGTTTTTCTTAACTTTTTAATTCAGGAAATTATGAATCAATATTCATTATCTCAATATAATTTGTTGCTGTTATGTTCCTATGTTAAACTTCTTGCTGAAAGCTGCAGACAGGCCGAACTGGGAGCTGGCTGCATATTTTATTCAGAGAAAAGAGGATATGAATAAAACATTTTATTTGTCTTTTTTTCGTTGCGTAGGGTCATGCTTAAAAGGATTTAAAGCATACTGTTGAGCATAAAGGAAAGGACCAGACACACCACCACCACAGAATCCAACACACCAGACACAGACACCACACACACACACAGACACAGACACACACACCCACACCCCAACCACCACACACACCACACACACACCCACCCACACAGCACCACCACACCACACACCACAACCCACACACACACTACACACACACACACACACAGACACAGACCACACACCCCCACACACAGACACAGCCACACACAGACACACATACACCCACACACACACCACTACCCAGACACAACACACACCCACCACCCACACACCCACACATACAACACAGACACAACACACACACACACCACACACCTCACAACACCCACACACTACACCACACACCCCTCACTCACACACACTACCACACACACCACACCACCAGGGACGCCCACACCCACACACAACCACCCCCCCACCCCACCCTCCCCCACAGCCACCCGACCTCCCAACACACCACTCCACACACCACTCAACCATCGACACAGCAACACCACATCCACAATCCAGACACGATGACAACACACCCCCCACACACCACCATCCACCCACACACCAGCACCATCATTTCACAGACCCACCACCCCAACCCTCACTGCCACTACACACACACACACAGAAACCCACACCCACACACACAACACCATGGACACACCACCCGCAACACACCAGACACACAACACCCACCCCCACCACTACCACGAACCACACACAACCCCACACAACACACTACCATACACCAGCAACCACTACACACCTACCCACAACCAAACCCCAGCGACACAGCACACACACCACACACCCACACACAGACCAACCACACAACAACCAGACACAACACCCACACACCAACACACAGACACCACAACACCCCCACCCACACCTCAACACAGACACCACCACACACACACCCACACACACACAACACACACACACAGACACCAAACCCATACACAGACACACTACACACCCACAACACCAACAACAGACACAGACACACACACACACACAACACACAGACACCACAACACCACCACCCACACACACAACACACACACCACACAAGACACAGCACACAACAACTCCACACACACACAACACACCACACCCCACAGAAACACACACACACAGACAACAGACACACACCCACCACACACACCCAACACACACCACACACACCACACACCACACACACCCACCACAGCACAGACACACACACACCCACCCAAACAACCACACACACAACACAGACACACCCACACACACCAACACACAGACACAGACCCACACACACACACCACACACCACCACCAAACACACAACCACACCACACACACACCAACACACAGACACACACACCCCACACAACCACCAACACACGCCACACACACCCACCACACACACCCAGACACAACAAACACACCCACACCCAGGCATCAGCAGACTACACCCACACACCACAGACACAAACCCAACACCAAACACCACAACCCAACCCCCACCCACCACCCCAACACGACACAGGACACACACCCAACCACACCACACACACAGACACAACACACCACAACACCCACCACAACACACAACACAACACAACAACACACCGACACCCACCAACACAAGACACAACACACACACACCCCCACACCACCAACACACAGACACCACCACACCCCCACACACACCAACAACACACAGCCACACAACCCCCACACACACACCAGACACAGCAACACCCACACACACAACACAGACACAGGACAACACCACACACACCCAGACACAGCCACCCACACACCAACACACAGACAAGACACACCCCACCCCACCAAGAACACGACACACCACACAAACCACACACACACACCACACACACACACACCACACACAGACCACACGAAACACAACCCCACACAACCAACACAGACACAGACACACACACACCCACACACACCACACGCCACACACACACACACCACACACAAACCCACACCCCACCAACCACACAGACACACACACACCCAAACACCCAAACCCAACACCCAACCACACACCCACACACCCACACACAGACCCAACACACACCCACACACCCCCAACACACAGACACAACACACCCACCCACACAACACAGAACACACACCCACCACCAACACCCCACACCAACACCCAGACACAGACACACACACACCACACACACACAACTACACACCACACCAACACACAGACACACAACACACACCACACTACCAACACACAGACCACACCACCCCACACACCACACCCCACACACACACCACCCAGACACAGGACACACACCACACCCACCCACACCAACACCAACAGCCACACAACACACACCACCCGACACACACACCCACACACAAACAGCAACACCACACACCCACACACACCACCAACCCACACACACCCACACACCACCCCACACACCACCACAACCACCAGACACACAAACACCCCACACACACACCCAGACACAGACACACACCACACCCACACACACCAACACACAGCACACAGACCACACACACCCACCACAACACAGAACACCCAGCCACATCACACACCCAACACACCCACATGACACACACACACACCACACACACCAACACACGCACACACCCCCCACACACCACCAACACACAGGACCCAACACCACCCACACCACACCCAGACACAGACACAAACACACAACCAACACCAACACAACCCACACAACCACACACAGGACAACACCACACACCACACACACATGACACACACCACCACACCACCACCCAGACACACCACAACACACCACACACCACCACACACACCAGACACACAAACACACACCCACCACACACACAACAGAACAGACAAACACATACACCACACAACACCACAACCACACAGACACAGACACCCACACACCACCCAACCACCACACACAACACACACACACACCACACACACACCACCCCAACACACACACACACCAACACACAGCCACAACACACACCACACACACCAAACACACACAGACACACAACCCACCAACACCCACGACAAGACCCCACCCCACACACACAAACACAGACACAGACACACCCACACCCACACAGAAACAGACACCACACACACCCCAAACACCACACAAAGAAAAAACACACACAAACCAACACACACCAGGACACACACACAAAAACCACACACAGACACACACACACACACACACACACACCAACCAACAGACACCACACAACCCCACCCACACCCAACACGACACACACACACCAAAACACACCAACACACAGACAAGACACACAACACCACCCACACCCACCACACACACGGAACACACACCACACCAGACACACACAACACACCACACCCACACACCAACCCACAGACACCAACAACAGACACCCACACACACACACCCAGACTCAGACACACACACACCCAGCACACCACACACACCACCTATACACACACCAACACCAGACACAGACGACACACACACCCCACACACTCACACACCACACCCACACCCACACCAACACACCTCAGCCCACACCACCCAACCAACACCAAACACACAGACAGACACAACCCACACACAAACTCACACAACTCACACACACACACACACCGACACACACACACACCAACACCACCGAACAGACCCACCCCACAAACAGACCACAACCCCCACACAGACACACATATACCAACCACCCATACACACACCACCCACCACACACACAGACAACACAACAACCCACACACCACACACCCACACACACACCCACACCACGACCCCACACAAGCCACACACCACACCCCCACCCATAGGACACACACACCCCCACCCACACACACCCCCACACACAGACACACACACCCAGACACAGACACACACAGTGTGTGCAGTGCCATTCTGTGTCAGCCATGAGAAAGAAAGAGAGAGAGAGAGCATTGACTGAGAAAAAGAAGGGAGAGGTTTTGTCTCCTTCATGCAGACAGAAGGAACAGTTTAAACACGTTGTTTCTCCACATATGGAACATTCTGTATAGATGTAGATTAATTAGGACATTGCACGTTAATCAACATTTCTGTAAATGTGCCAGTTTCAGCCAGTCGGCTAATTTTCAAGTGTAGTCCTAGTTACCCAGCATGCACGTCTTTATGGTGGGAAGAAACCCAAACAAACACGGGGAGAGCATGCAAACTCCACACAGAAAGGCCCGGAACGACCCGGATTCGAACCCAAAACCTTCTTGCTGAAGCCACTGAGCCACCGGGCTGCCTGTATTACATCTGCTTTTAATATATTTGGGAGGATTGTCTTCAAACGCCTGGGCAGATGCAGAGGTACTGTTATTTTCCCGTCTTTCTTTTTGGCTTTATTAATAATAATAATGAGGGATGAGAGAGTTCAATTTTATTTATAGTATCAATTCATAACAAGAGTTATCTCGAGACCCTTTACAGATAGAGTAGGTCTAGACCACACTCCAGAATTTACAAGGACCCAACAGGTCTAGTAGTTTCCTCCAGAGCAGCAACAGGGCCACAGTGGCGAGGAAAAACTTCTTTTTAGGAAGAAACCTGGGACAGACCCAGGCCCAGGCACAGACCCAGGCCCAGACCCAGACACAGACCCAGGCCCAGACCCAGACCCAGACCCAGACCCTGGCTCTTGGTAGGCGGTGT
>NW_022605590.1:130838-131929 GCF_008692095.1 Etheostoma spectabile | reverse complement strand
GACGGGCCGGTTGGGGTTAGTGGAAATAACAAAAAATAGAAAAAATAGTAGTTTGAAGCAGTTCTTTGTAGTAGTTCATGGTAGCAGGACGTAGCAGGACATAGCAGGACGTAGCAGCATTACTAGGATGAATCACGCAGCACTGACTATGTAGAGAATGCAGCCGCTTCACACATTCGTAGCTGAGGACAGGTATCAGACCGTCTCGTTTCAGCAGGTTCTAGCGGACACGTCAGCAGGCACCCAGCAATGATTCCTAGATATGGACTGTAGCAGGACGTATCAGAACGTCAGCACGGACTTATGGTCTAGAACAGCATCAGTTACTAGTACAAGGACGTAGCAGGATGCGCTCCGTCTCAGGACGTATTTCAGACGCAGCAGGACTGCAGGACTAGGAGGGCGTAGCCCCCGAGGCCAGCAGTGCGTCGCAGGACGTGTAGCGATTACGGTAGCAGGATGGTGGCAGCCTTTGAACTTAGTCAGGACCCGTCTGCCTCTTTAGCCATGGACTCACAGGTATCTTCTTTCGTAGTCATGACGTCCTTCTCATTGTGACTTAGCAGCCCGATCACGTTAGTGCAGACGCAGCAGCGGCGACAGGCTCCCCCATTGTCTGGGTTACTGTACTGTCGTCTTGTGTCGTTAATTCCGTGTTCTGATCGGGCCTCCCCGTATCCTAGCATGACGGTAGCCATGGACGTAGCAGGGCACCGCAGAGTGTAGCAGATGAACCTGGTATTGCAGAACGTGGAGAGAGAGAGAGTGCACTGGGTTACAGGAGGTGGCGTCCGGACTCGAGATTGGAATGAAGTGAGTTTTAGGTCTGCAGTGGGAGAACATTTTGAAAAGTGAGGACTTCCCAATGACTGTCTCCAGGTAGCGGCGCTGTGAGGTTGTACTTTCTCACTATGACGATGCTTTACATGTTGATGTGATGCAGGTATGTTTCCCATGTTCACCCTCTTAGTGTTAGCATGCTTGCTAATTTGCGTACAACACAAAGTAAAATGGCTGATAGGAATGTATTTGGTTATAAACCTAAGTATTACACATTAACCCTCACGTTGTCTTTGGGTCAAATTGACCCG
>NW_022605590.1:130126-130828 GCF_008692095.1 Etheostoma spectabile | reverse complement strand
TATCAATGTTCTTTTTAATTCCCCAAAAATAACATGATTGACTCCACACAACGCTCTTTGCCAAGTACAAATCTCTTACTTTCATTAATTTTGGGGCGTCTTATTCAATTTGTGCATTGCGGTCGGCAGATGTCTCTCTACGATGCTGCAGCTAGTCAGGTTTAGATTCTGGGTGCACAGTCCATGAATTTGGGATCATCTTCTCAATACTGTCCAAGAAGGCAGGTTAGGACCTCCTGGGATCAGCTGTGGATCTTTCAACTGGAAAACATTGACTTTTTCAAACGCAGACTTCTAGTTGTGCAGGAAGGATTAAAAAGGTGACCAGCGCCAACTCAGTGGCTCTAACTGTGTCTGAAAGAGCTCGTAGCATCACTCTTCCTCTTCATCATCTGACTCTTCTTCTTCTTTTCCTCCCTCACTGCAGCAAACCTAGCCTGCTCTTCCTTTTCCTTTTCCTTATCTTCTGGAGCATGGAGAACACCGCCTCCCTGTGTCTTGAGACTGAACGTCAATGTCTTTAGCCGTTTGATCAAAGTTTCCTTTATCCCTTGTGTTGTCTTCCTGTTAACCATGAACTTGTCCTTCCAGATCAAAATTGATTTTTTTTAAATGTTTTTCCGATGTTTTTGACACTTTTTCCAGATTTTTGTGTTTTTTTAAAAAAACCTGAGATGGTTTAATAACAGGTTTTACACTTGT
>NW_022605590.1:127952-130116 GCF_008692095.1 Etheostoma spectabile | reverse complement strand
CATGGTCAACAAACCTCATTTATATCAACTTATACATAAGGTTTTAGTTAAAAAGGCAGAAATTATGAATTATTTTTGACTAATAGTTAGGATCAGAGGATGTTGAGTGGATCCCAGATGGGTAGATGTCAGAGTTTAGTCCCCATACTGTTTTGAAAAATAATTCAAATGCTATAAGATTAAATGAAACACACAAAAAAAAAGTTCAATGAAAGTAATCGTTAATGTTACCTGAAGAACGTATGGAATCATCCATGTTATTTTTGGGCAATTTGGTGGAAAGAAATCTCATATTTCTGATATAAAACACATTGAAACGGGTCAGTTTGACCCGAGGACAACACAAGGGTTAATGTCCTTGAGGAGCTCCGGTTTCTCCTGTAAGGGCTTCTGGAGTTCCCGGATTCCCCCTTGGTAATCCATCGCCATCCAGGGGCCAGACAGAAGAGTTTAAGCTTCTCCGAGGGCAATTTGCAGAGAGCTGTGGACCATCTCTGATCTCTCTTTTCTGGAAAATCTTCACTCGGGTTCTTAGGGTTCAAGTGTCGTGGTGGATCAATGGTTTCTTCCATTAGACTGGGCACTCACGAGTTGTTGTTTTTTTTGTCCACCACTGCTCCCAACAAGCTTTACAGAAACTCTGGCTGCACGACAGTGGGACAGGGTCTTAAAGATGTCTTTACAGAAAAATGGGGGACGCACGACCAGTGGGACGAGGTCTTACAAGATGTCTTACAGAAACTGTGGCTGCACGACAGTAGGACAGGGTTCTTAAGATGTCTTACAAAACTGTGGCTGCACGACAGTAGGACAGGGTCTTAAAGATGTCTTTACAGAAACTGTGGCTGCACGACAGTAGGACAGGGTCTTAAAGATGTCTTTACAGAAACTGTGGCTGCACGACAGTAGGACAGGGTCTTAAAGATGTCTTTACAGAAACTGTGGCTGCACGACAGTAGGACAGGGTCTTAAAGATGTCTTTACAGAAACTGTGGCTGCACGACAGTAGGACAGGGTCTTAAAGATGTCTTTACAGAAACTGTGGCTGCACGACAGTAGGACAGGGTCTTAAAGATGTCTTTACAGAACAACTGTGGCTGCACGACAGTGGACAGGGTCTTAAAGATGTTCTTTTACAGAAACTGTGGCTGCACGACAGTGACAGGGTTAAGATGTCTTTACAGAAAGTGTGGCTGCACGACAGTAGGCAGGGTCTTAAAGATGTCTTTACAGAAACGTGGCTGCACGACAGTAGCAGGGTCTTAAGATGTCTTTACAGAAACTGTGCTGCCTGACAGTAGGACAGGGTCTTAAAGATGTCTTTCAGAAACTGTGGTGCACGCACAGTAGGACAGGGTCTTAAAGATGTCTTTACAGAAACTGTGGTGACAGACAGTAGGACAGGGTCTTAAAGATGTCTTGCAGAAACTGTGGCTGCACGACAGTAGGAAGGTCTTAAAGATGTCTTCAGACTGTGGCTGCACGACAGTAGGCAGGGTCTTAAGATGTGTTGCAGAAAACTGTGGCTGCCACGCAGGAGGACGGGTCTAAGAGTCTTTACAGAAACTGGCTGCACGACAGGAGGACAGGTCTTAAGATGTGCTATCAGAACTGGCGTGCTACGACAGGAGGAAGGTCCTTAACGATGTTTCTTGCAGAAACTGTGGCTGAGACACGAACAGACAGTGGTCTTAAAGAGTTTCTATGCAGAAACTGTGGCTGCAGACATAGGACAGGGTCTTAAAGATGTCTCTGCAGAAACTGTGGCTGCACGACAGGAGGACAGGGTCTTAAAGATGTCTCTGCAGAAAGGACAGCAGAGATCCATATTTTCTTAATGTAGGAAACTACAAAAAGCCAATTTTCTCAAATTGTTCAAACCAGACAATCGCACTTTTCCGAAAGTCTTAAATGTAAAACGAGCAGTTACTCCACTTTTTGTTGCTCTTGTATGTCTGCATGTGCATAACTTTAAAAGGCAGAAAGATTGGGTTTTTCTTGTTTGTCTCATGCAATTCTGGTAAAAAAACAAAACAAAAAAAAAAACATCACTGAACTTTAAATGCTGAACCATGAATCGTGTACTGCTGATTTGTGTGTTTCATCGTAAGGCAGGGGTCTTCAACGTTTTCCAGGCCAAGGACCCCCAAACTGATGGCGAGAT
>NW_022605590.1:120341-127927 GCF_008692095.1 Etheostoma spectabile | reverse complement strand
GGGGTCGCGAAGATTTTGGTTGATTAGACTTTTTTTTATATTCCCCCCTCCCCCCCCCCCTGCAAATTTTTCCCCACTAGTGAAGTCTTTTAAATCACCCATTAACATGACCTAACCATGTAGTAACAACAATGGAGGCAAAGATGCTCTTTCAGTCAGCAATGCCACATGGCATATAGGACAGTTTTTATATACACAATGTTATCAATTATATATAATTAGGGTGTCCCGACTCATCTCGCCATCAGTTGGGGTCCTTGGCCTGAAACGTGAAAGAACCCCTGCTTACGAGTGAAACACACACAATCAGCAGTAGAACGATTCATGGTTCAGCATTTAAGTTTCAGTTGATGTTTTTTTTTTTGTTTTGTTTTGTTAACCAGAAATTGGGCCCATGAGACAACAAGAAAAACCCAATCTTTCTGCCCTTTTAAACGTTATGCACATTGCAGACGATACAAGAGCAACAAAGTGGATAGTAACTGCTCGTTTTAACTTTAAAGACTTCGGAAAAGTGCGATGTATGGTTTGAACATTTGAGCAAATGGCTATTTTGTAGTTTCTCATTAAGAAATATGGATCCATGCTGTCCTTCTGCGAGAACATCTTTAGACCCTGTCCTCCTTTCGGTGAGAGCCACAGTTTCTGCAGAGACTCTTTAGACCTGTCTATCTGTTCGTGCGCCACAGTTTCTGTACAGAAGATCTTTAAGAACCCTGTCCTCCTGTCGTGCAGCACAGTTTCTGCAAAGACATCTTAAGACCCTGTGTCCTCCTGTCGTGCAGCCAGTTTCTGTAACAGACCTCTTAAAGACCCTTGTCCTCCTCGTAGCAGCGCTTTATGGTAAGGAGCATCTTTAAGACCCCTGTCCTCCGTCGTTTGCAGCCACAGGTCTGCACAAAAATCTGTTAAGACCCTTGTCCTACTGTCGTGCAGCACATTTTCTTGCAGAGACATCTTAAACCTGTCCTACTATGTCGTGCAGCCCACAGTTTCGCAAAGACATCTTTAAGACCC
Organism: Etheostoma spectabile; assembly: GCF_008692095.1. Lineage (NCBI taxonomy): Eukaryota > Metazoa > Chordata > Actinopteri > Perciformes > Percidae > Etheostoma > Etheostoma spectabile. The sequence continues at coordinate 126,910 of NW_022605590.1, read as the reverse complement.
TGTCCTACTGTCGTGCAAGCCACAGTTTCTGTAAAGACTTCTGTAAGACCTGTCCCTCACTTTCTTTGCAGCCCCAGTTTCTCGTAAAATCCTTTTAAACCCTTCCTACTGCGTCAACGCCACGTTCATTACGTGTTAAGACATCTTTAAAGACCCTGTCTACTGTTCTTGCAGCCACGTGTTCTTACATGTAAAGGATGTAACATCGCCTTTCTATTAGACCCTGTCCGACAGCGAGGTGCTGCAGCCCAGTTTTTGTAAAGACTCTTTAAGACACCTGTCCCACTGTGCGGCAGCCACACGGTTTTCTGTAAGAACATACTTTAAGACCACTGTCCTAACTGCGTTGCAGCCCAGTTTCTGTAAAGACATCTTTTAAGACCTGTCTCACCTTGTCGTTGCAACCACAGTTTCTTGTAAAGACCATCTTTAAGACCCTGTCCTACTGTCGTGCAGTCCACAGTTTCGTGTAAGAATCTTTAAGACCCTGTCTACTGTCGTGCAGCCACAGTTTCTGTAAAGACATCTTTAAAGACCCTTTACCTACCTGTCGTGCAGCCACAGTTTTCTGTAAAGCCATTCTTTAAGACCCTGTCCTACTTCGTGTGCAGCCCACGTTTTCTGTAACGACATCTTTAAAGACCCCTGTTCTAATGTCGTTTGGCAGAACCACCAGTTCTGTTAAAGTACCATCTTTAGTACCGTCTACTGTAGGCAGCCACAGTTTCTGTAAAGACATCTTTTGTAAATACACTGTCCTACTGCTCGGCAGCCATCAGTTTCTGTAACGAATCTTGCTAAAGACCTGTCCACTGTACGTGCAGCCAGAGTTTTCTGTAAAGCTGTTTGGGGAGCATGGTGGACAAAAAAAACACCAATCGTGAGTGCCCATTCTAATGGAAGAAAACCATTGATCCACCACGACACTTGATACCCTAAGAACCCGAGTGAGATTTTCCAGAAAAGGAGATCAGAGATGTCCCGCTCTCTGGCAATTGGCACCCGGAGGGAAGCTTTTAACGTCTTTCCTGTCTGCCCTGGATGCGATGGTTTACCAGGGTGAATACGGGAACAGAAACGAAGCCTTACAGGAGAAACCGGATCTCTAAGGGACATTAACCGTGTGTTGTCCTGGGTAAAAGCTGACGCGTGTCAAGGTGTGTTTTATAATCAAATCTGAGATTTCGGCTGGGTTCCACCAAATTGCCCAAAGATAGACCATGGCTGGATTACCATACGTTCTTACGGTACATACCGAATTACTTTCATTGAACTTTTTTTGTGTGTTTCATAGTATCTTATAGCATTGGAAATTTTTCAAACAGTGATGGGGACTACACTGACATCTACCATACTGGTATCACCTCAACTCCTCCTGATCCTAATGTATCCAAACTTTCATAATTTCTGCCTTTTCCTAAAAACCTTATGTCTAAGTTGTATCCTAAGCGGTTTGTTGCACCATGCAATTCCCAAGAAACAAGTGTGAAAAACCTGTTATTAAAACCATCTCAGGTTTTGTATAAAAAAACACAAAAATCTGGAAAAAGTGTCACAAACATCGGAAAAACATTTAAAAAAAAAAAATCATTTTGATCTGGAAGCGACAAGTTATGGTTACAGAAGACAAACCACAAGGGATAAGGACAACTTTTGATCAAACGGCTAAAGACCGATGCCTCGTCTCAAGACAAGGGAGGCGGGGTTCTCCTGCTTCCAGAAGATCAGGAAAGAGAACAGGAAGGCAGGCTAGGTTTGCTGCGTGAGGAGGAAGCACAGAAGAGAGTCCTGATGACGAGATGAAGAGGATTGCACTACGACTCTTTCAGCGACACGTTCAGCCACTGAGTTGGCGCGTGGTCAACCTTTTATCATCTCCTGCACAACTAAAGTCTCCGGCGTTTGAAAAATCCAATGTTTTCCAGTTGAAAGATCCACACGTATCCCCGGAGGTCCTAACCTGCCTTCTTGGACAGTTAAGATGGATCCCAAATTCATGGCACTGTGCACCCAGAATCCAAACCGACTAGCTGCAGCTCTGTAGAGAGAATCTGCCGACCGCAATGCAACAAATTGAATAAGACGTCCCCAAATTATGAAAGTAAGAGATTGTACTTCCAACAAGGCGTTGTGTTGTCATCATGTTTTTTTGGGGAATAAAAAGACATGTGATTAGGAGAACGGTCACTTTGACCCAAAGACAACGTGAGGGTTAATGGTAATAAATACTTAGGTTTATAACCAAATACATTCCTTCAGCATTTTACTTTGGGTTGTGTACAACCAAGCTTAGTCAAGCAACTGCTACACTAAGTGGTAACATGGTAAACATACCTGGCATCCATCAACAGGTAAAGCATGTCATAGTGAGAAAGTACAACCTCACAGCGCGCTACCTGGAGAAGTCCATGGTAATCCCATTTTTCAAAATGTTTCCTCAACACTGCAGACAAAACTCACTTATATCCAACATCGAGTCCGGAGACCACCTTGTAACCAGTGCTCCTCTCTCTATCTCCCCCACGTTCTGCATACAGTGTTCATTACTCCGCGTGTTAACGTCTGCAACGTCGATTGTAGCTGACACGCCTGCTAACGAGTACGCCTGCTGCGTCCTGCTACCGTCATGCTGGTACGGGACCGTCGAACATAAGCTACCGCGTAGCTAACGCCACAATGCCTGTCGCCGCTCTCGACGTCCAGCTAACGTGTCCTCGGCATCTATCAGTCACTGAGAGCTACGTCACTACTACGAATCCGGTGATCTGGCTAAAGGCGCGGCCCTGCTAGTTCAAGCTGCCTACATCCTGCTACCGTACCTACTACGTCCTGCTATAACGTCCTGCTGGCCATCTGTGCACGGGCTCACGCCCTGCTGGTCCTGCTAGTCCTGCTGCGTCTGACTACTTCTGCGAGCCTCGCATCCTGCTCGCTTCCTTGCTCTGTACCTGCATCGCGCCGTCTAGACCATAGTCCCTGCTGACGTGAACGTCCCTCTCCGGCAATTCTCCTGCTGACGTGTCCGCTGACCTGCTGACGGACTCTGATACTGTCTCAGCGTGTGTAAGCGCCTTCTCATAGTCAGTCGCGATTCATGTAATCGCTACGTAGTCCTCTATGGTCTGCGACGTCTAGCGCACTCGCTCGGTACTGAACTACTACAAGACCTGCTTCAAATACTATTTATTTCTATTTTTGTTATTTCACGAACACCAACACGGCCCGTCAGACCCCCCCCGCCTACCAAGAGCCAGGTTGGTCTGGGTCCTGGGTCTGGCACTGGGGTCTGTGTCCTGGGTCTGGGGCCTGGTTCTGTGCTGGGCCTGGGTCCTGACCCAGGGTTCTTCCTAAAAAAAGTTTTTCCTCGCCCACTGTGGCCCGTGTTGTGGTAGCTCTGGATGGAAACTACTAGGATCTGTCTTGGGTCTTGTAAATTGCGCGCTCGGAGTGGGGTCTTAGACCTACTCTCTATCTGTTAAAGGGTCTCGAGATAAACTCTTGTTCTGAAGTCGAGTACTATAAATAAAAGTGAACTCTGCCTCCCGCATTTTATTAGATAAAAGCCAAAGAAAACTGGAAATAACAGTACCGGTCTGTCTGCCCAGAGCGTGTTTGAAAGACAATTCCAAAATATTAAAAGCATATGTAATACGTGCAGCCCATTGGCTCCAGTGGCTCAGGCAAGCATGTTTTGGGTTCGACATCGTGTGCCGGGCCTTCTGTGATGGAGTTTGCATCTACTACCCCGTGTTTGTTTGGTTTCTTCCACCAATTAACAAAAAGACGTGTCATGCTGGGAGGCAACTATGGACTACACTTGAAAATTACCGACTGTCTGAACTTGGCACACTGTACAGAAATGGATTAACGTGCACTGGTCCTAATTAATCTACCTTATACAGAATGGCCATAGGTGGCGAAACACGGTTTAAAAATGTTCCCTTCTTCTGCATGAAGGAACAAAACCTCTCGCCTTCTTTTCTCATTCATGCTCTCTCTCTCTCTTTCTTTCTCAATTTCTGAGACACACAATGGCACTGCCACCTGTGTGTGTCTGTGTCTGGTGTTTGTGACCTGTGTTGTGGGGTGGTGTGGTGGGGGTGTGTGTTCTATGGGTGGGGTGTGTGTTGGTGGGGGGTGGTGTGTGTCTGTGTGTGGGGTTGTGTGGGTGTGGTTGTGTGTGGGTGTGTGTGTCTGTTTGTGTTGGGTGTGTGGGGTTGTTTGTCTGGTGTATGTTTGGTATGTGTGTCTGGGGGGGGTTTTGTTTTTTTTTTTGTGTTGGGGTGTTGTCTGTGTGTGTGGGTGTGTGTCTGTTTGGTGTGGTGTGTGTGTTGTTGTTGTGTGGTTTGATGTGTGGATTGTGTGTGTTGGGTTTTTGTGTCTGGGTCTGTGTGTTGGTGTGGGTGGGTGTGTGTGGTTCTGGGTTGTTTGGTTGTGTGGGTGTGTGTGGTGTGTGTTGTGTGTGTGTGTGTGTCTGTACCTGTGTTCTGTGTGTTGGTGCTGTGTGGGAATGGGTGTGTGTGTGTGGCTGGGTGTGTGTGTTTCTGTATTCTGGGTGTGTGTTGTGTGTGTCTGTGTGTTGGTGTCTGGTTGTGTGTTGGTGTGTGTTGGTGTGGTGTGTGTTGTGTGTGTCTGGTGGGTGTGTCTGGTGTGGTTGTTGGGGTGTGTGTGTCTGTGTCTGTGTGTGTGTTGGTGGGTGTGTGTGATGTGTCTGTGTCTGGGTGTTGGTGGGTGTGTGTGCTGTGTGGGGTGTGGGGTGGGTGTTTGTGTGTGTCTGTGTGTGGTGGTTTGTTTGTGTCGGTGTGTGTGGTGTGTGTGTTCCTGTGTCGTGTGTTGGTGGTGGTGTGTGTGTTTTTTGTGTGGGTTTTCCCCCCCTGGGTGTCCGTGTAGTGTGTGGTGTGTCTGTGTCTGTGTGTTGGTGGGTGGTGGGTGTGTGTCTGTGTCGGTTGTGTTGTGTGGTGTGTGTCTGTGTGTTTGTGTTGTGTGGTGTGTGTCTGTGTCCTGTGTGTTGGTGTGTGTTGTGGGTGTTGGTGTTTGTGTGTGTGTGTGTGTCTGTGTGTGTTTGGTGTGGTTGTGTGTCTGTGTCTTTGTGTTGGTGTGTGTGGGTGTGTGGTGTGCTGTGTCCCTGTGTGTTTGGTGGTGTGTGTTGTGTGTGTCTGTGTGTGTTGGTTTTTTTGTTTTTTTTTTTTTTTTTTTTTTTTGTTGTGTGTTGTCTGGTCTTGTCTGGTGTGGCGGGGTGTGTGTGTCTGTGTGGTGGTGTGTGGGTGTCCCCCCCCTGGGGTTGTCAGTTTTGGGTGGGTGTGTCTGGTCTTGGTGTGGGTGTGTTGTGCTGTGTCTGGGGGTGTGTGGTGGTGGTGTGTCTGTGTGTTGGTGTGTGTGGGGGTGGTGTGTCCTGTGGTTGGTCTCGTGGGGCCGCTGTGTGGGTGTGTCTTTGTGTGTGTTGGGTGTGGGTGTTTGTCTGTGTCTTGGTGGTTGTGTTGTGTGTGCTCCTGTCTGGGTTGTGTGTTGGTGTGTGTGGGTGGTGTTGTCCTGTGTCTGGTTGTGTGGGGTGTGTGGTGTCGGGTGTGTTTGGTGTGTGTTGGGTTGTGTGTCTGTGTGTTGGTGTGTGTGGGTTTTTTGTGTGTCTTGTGTGTTTGTTTGTGGTGTTGGTCCTGGGTGTGTGTGTCTGTGTGTGTCTGTTTCTGTGTTGTTGGTGTGTGTGGGTGTGTGTGTGTCCTGTGTCCTGGGTGTTGGTGGGGGTGTTGTGTGTCTGTGTTTGGGTGTGTGGGTGGGTGTAGTGTGTCTGTGGGTGTTGGGGTGTGTGTGTGTCCGGTGTTGGTTGGTGGTGTGTGTGTCTGGGTCTGGGTGGTGGTGTGTGTGGGTGGTGTGTGTTTGTCTGTGTCTTTGTGTGTGTGGGGTGTCTTGTCTGTCTGTGGTTGGTGTGTTGTTTGTGTTGTCCTGTTCTGTGTGTGTGTCGGTTGGTGTGTGTGTCCTGTGTGTTGGTTGTGTGTGGTGTGTGCTGTGTCTGTGTGTTGGTGTGTGTGTGTGTGTGTGTGGTGGTGTGGTACTGTGTGTGTTTGGGTGTGTGTGTGTCTGGTGGCTGTGTGTTTTATGCAGTACCTCCGCGGACCCCCTAGGGGTCGCGGACCCCCTGTTGAAGACCCCTGTCGTAAGGGATTAGAACAGTTAATTGTATCCCAGAATTTACCATCGCTGTGTGCTACTGTCCACGTGTTTGTTGCTCTGCTGGTCAGTTATGACATCACATCTGTTTTTAATGACATCATAACGAGCTGAAAGGCTGAATACGGGCAGATAATGTCTCTGACGATAAACTGAGAGATGTTCCGTGTCATGTTCCAGCAGTAAAATTCACCTTTTTGTGCAACATGAACATTTAGCATCACCGATAAGCCGTAGCAGCCATGTTACCGTTCCAGTACCCTGTTTCAGTAGAGCTGCAAAGACTACTGATCAGCTGAACTATTAATTCAATTAATGAACTATTTTTGATACAACTAATGTCAATAATGTTCTAGTTTCCTCTCTCCTTTTTGACAGGAAACTAAATATATTTGGGGGGGGGGGGG
>NW_022605590.1:110204-120316 GCF_008692095.1 Etheostoma spectabile | reverse complement strand
CCCCCGCAATACACGCAACCTAGTGGACGGGGAATTGACACCTGCGTCGGCCCTAAAATAGCAAACATCAGGTCCTTAAGTGAGCTACTATCCCCCCCCCCCCCCCCCCCCCAATATATTAGTTTCCTGTCAAAAGGAGAGGAACTAAACATTATTGACATTAGTTGTATCAAAAATAGTTCTATTGAATTAATAGTTCAGCTGATCAGTAGTCTTTGCAGCTCTCTGAAACAGGGTACTGGAACGGTAACATGGCTGCTACGCTTACGGTGATGCTAAATGTTCATGTTGCACAAAAAGGTATTTTACTGCGTGGAACATGACACGAACATCTCTCAGTTTATCGTCAAGAGTTTTCCCGTTCAGCCTTCAGCTCGTTATGATGTCATAAAACAGATGTGATGTCATAACTGACCAGCAGAGCAACAAACACGTGGACAGTAGCACCAGCGATGGTAATTTCTGGGATACAATTAACTGTTCTAATCCCTTACGACAGGGTCTTCAACAGGGGGTCCCGCGACCCCTAGGGGTCCGCGGAGGTACTGCATGGGGTCGCGAAATTTTTGGTTGATTAGACTTTTTTTTATATTCCCCCCCTCCCCCCCCCTGCAATTTTTCCCACTAATTGAAGTCTTTTAAATCATCCACATTAACATGACCTCACCCACTGTAGTAACAGATCAATGGAGCAGAAGATTCTTTCAGTCATGCAATGCACATGGCACTATAGGACCATTTTGATATAACACAATTTATCATATATATAATTAGGGTGTCCCCGCTCCATCTCGCCATCAGTTGGGGTCCTTGGCCTGAAAACGTTGAAGACCCCTGCCTTACGATGAAACACACAATCAGCAGTACACATTCATGGTTCAGCATTTAAAGTTCATGATGTTTTTTTTTTGTTTTGTTTTTTTACCAGATTGCCATGAGACAACAAGAAAAACCCAATCTTTCTGCCTTTTAAAGTTATGCACATGCAGACATACAAGAGCAACAAAGTGAGTAACTGCTCGTTTTACATTTAAGACTTTCGAAAGTGCGATTGTCTGGTTTGAACAATTTGAAAAATTGGTTTTGTAGTTTCTACATTAAGAAATATGGATCTCTGCTGTCCTTTCTGCAGAGACATCTTTAAGACCCTGTCCTCCTGTCGTGCAGCCACAGTTTCTGCAGAGACATCTTTAGACCCTGTCCTACTGTCGTGCGACCACAGTTTCTGTAAAGAATCTTTAGACCCTGTCCTCCTGTCGTGCAGCCACAGTTTCTGCAAAGACATCTTTAAGACCCTGTCCTCCTGTCGTGCAGCCAGTTTTCTGTACAGACCTCTTAAGACCTTGTCCTCCTGCGTGCAGCCAGTTTTCTGTAAAGCACTCTTTAAGACCCTGTTCCTCCTGTCGTGCAGCCCAGTTTCTGCAAAACATCTTTAAGACCCTGTTCCTACTGTCGTGCAGCACATTTCTGCAGAGACATCTTTAAACCCTTCCTACTATGTCGTGCAGCCACAGTTTCTGCAAAGACATCTTTAAGACCCTGTCCTACTGTCGTGCAGCCACAGTTTCTGTAAAGACTTCTTAAGACCCTGTCCCTCACTGTCTTGCACCCAGTTTCTGTAAATCCATCTTTAACCCTGTCCTACTGTCGTGCAGCCACAGTTCTCGTGTAAAGACATCTTTAAGACCCTGTCCACTGTCTTGCCAGCCACGTTTTCTGTAAAGAACATCTTTAAGACCCTGTCCTACTGTCGTGCAGCCACAGTTTCTGTAAAGACTCTTTAAGACCCTGTCCCACTGTCGTGCAGCCACGTTTCTGTAGAACATCTTTAAAGACCCTGTCCTACTGTCGTGCAGCCACAGTTTCTGTAAAGACATCTTTAAGACCCTGTCCTACTGTCGTGCAGCCACAGTTTCTGTAAAGACATCTTTAAGACCCTGTCCTACTGTCGTGCAGCCACAGTTTCTGTAAAGACATCTTTAAGACCCTGTCCTACTGTCGTGCAGCCACAGTTTCTGTAAAGACATCTTTAAGACCCTGTCCTACTGTCGTGCAGCACAGTTTCTGTAAGCATCTTTAAGACCCTGTCCTACTTCGTGCAGCCACAGTTTCTGTAAGACATCTTAAGACCCTGTCTACTGTCGTGCAGCCACAGTTTCTGTAAAGACATCTTTAAGACCCGTCCTACTGTCGTGCAGCCACAGTTCTGTAAAGACATCTTGTAAACCTGTCCTACTGTCGGTCAGCCACAGTTTCTGTAAGACATCTTTAAGACCTGTCCCCTGTCGTGCAGCCAGATTTCTGTAAAGCTGTTGGGAGCATGGTGGACAAAAAAAACCAACTCGTGAGTGCCCATTCTAATGGAAGAAACCATTGATCCACCACGACACTTGAACCCTAAGAACCCGAGTGAAGATTTTCCAGAAAAGAGAGATCAAGATGGTCCACAGCTCTCTGCAAATTGCCCCGGAGAAGCTTACTCTTCTGTCTGCCCCTGGATGCGATGGATTACCAGGGGTGAATCCGGGAACACCGAAGCCCTTACAGGAGAAACCGGATCTCCTCAAGGACATTAACCTGTGTTGTCCTCGGGTCAAACTGACCGTTTCAATGTGTTTTATAATCAAAATATGAGATTTCTTTCCACCAAATTGCCCAAAATAACATGGATGTATCCATACGTTCTTCAGGTAACATTACCGATTACTTTCATTGAACTTTTTTTTGTGTGTTTCATTATCTTATAGCATTTGAATTTTTTTCAAAACGATGGGGACTAAACTCTGACATCTACCTACTGATCCACTCACATCCTCTGATCACTATTAGTCAAATAATTCATAATTTCTGCCTTTTTATAAAACCTTATGTCTAAGTTATATAAGAGGGTTTGTTGACCATGAATTCCAAGAACAAGTGTAAAACCTGTTATTAAACCATCTCAGGTTTTTTAAAAAAACACAAAAATCTGGAAAAAGTGTCAAAAACATCGGAAAAACATTTAAAAAAAAATCATTTGATCTGGAAGGACAAGTTCATGGTTAACAGAAGACAACACAAGGGATAAAGGACAACTTTGATCAAACGGCTAAAGACATTGACTTCAGTCTCAGACACAGGGAGCGTGTGTCTCCATGCTCCAAAGATACGGAAAAGGAAAAGGAAGGCAGGCTAGGTTTGCTGGCTGTGAGGAGGAAGAAGAAGACGAGTCATATGATGAGAGTGAAATAGTGCACGACGCTCTTTCGACACGTTAGCCACTGAGTTGGCGCTGGTCACCTTTTAATCCTCCTGCACAACTAGAAGTCGGCGTTTGAAAAAGTCAATGTTTTCCAGTTGAAAGATCCACAGCTGATCCCGGAGGTCCTAACCTGCTTCTTGACAGTATAAGATGATCCCAAATTCATGGACTGTGCACCCAGAATCTCAACCTGACTAGCTGCAGCATCGTAAAGAATCTGCCGACCGCAATGCACAATTGAATAAGACGCCCCAAAATTAATGAAAGTAAAGATTTGTACTTGGCAAAGCGTTGTGTGATCATCATGTTTTTTTGGGGAATTAAAAAGACATTGATATAGGAAAACGGGTCACTTTGACCCAAAGACAACGTGAGGGTTAATGGTAAATACTTAGGTTTAATAACCAATACATTCCTATCAGCCTTTTACTTTGTGTTGTTCACCAATTAGCAAGCTGCTACACTAAGATGGTAACATGGGAAACATACCGGCATCCATCAACATGTAAAGCACTCGTCATAGTGAGAAAGTACAACCTCACAGCGCCGCTACCTGAACAGCCCGATGGAAGTCCTCACTTTTCAAAATGTTCTCCCACTGCAGACCAAAACTCACTTCATTCCAACTCGAGTCCGGACGCCACCTCCTGTAACCCAGTGCACTCTCTTCTCTCTCCCACGTTCTGCAATACAGTTCATCTCTACACTCGCGGTGCCTGCTAACGTCCTGCTACGTCCCTGCTACGTCTGCTACGTCCGCTACACGCCCTGCTAATTCCTGCAGTCACGCCCTGCTCGTCCTGCTACGTCCTGCACGTCCTGCTACTCCTGCTAACCCCTCTGCGTCTTGCGTCCGCTAACGGTCGGCTCTTCACGTCCTGCTACGTCCCTGCTACGCCCGGCTGCATCCTGGCTAAACGCCCTGCTACGTCCTGCTACGATCCTGCTCGCGTCGCTGCTACGTCCTGCTAACTCCTGCTGCATCCTGCTGCCGGTCCTGCACGCTCCTGCTGCGTCCTGCTACGTCCTGCTGCGTCCTGCTACTTCCTGCTACGCCCTCTGCATCCTGCCTTCTGCGTCCTCTGCCTCTGCTTCTGATCCCTGCTGACGCTCCTCTGCATTCCTGCTACGTCCTGCCTGCTGTCCTGCTACGTCCGCTGCTGTACGTCCTGCTAGTCTGCACGGCTCGCTGCGACTGAACTACTACAAGAACTGCTTCAAACTACTATTTTTTCTATTTTTTGTTATTTCCACTAACCCCACCGGCCCGTCAGACCACCGCCTACCAAGAGCCAGGTCTGGGTCTGGGTCCTGGGTCTGGCCTGGGTCTGTGTCTGGGTCTGGGCCTGGGTCTGTGCTGGGCCTGGGTCTGTCCCAGGTTTCTTCCTAAAAAGAAGTTTTTCCTCGCCACACTGTGGCCCGTGTTGCTGCTGCTCTGGAGGAAACTACTAGACTGTTTGGGTCTTGTAAATTTCGGAGTGTGGTCTAGACCTACTCATCCTATCTGTTAAAGGGTCTCGAGATAACTCTTGTTTGAATGATACTATAAATAAAATTGAACTCTCCATCCCGCATTTTATTATTAATAAGCCAAAGAAAGACTGGAAAATAACAGTACCTCTGCATCTGCCAGGCGTTTTGAAGACAATCCTCCAAATATATTAAAAGCAATGTAATACGCAGCCATGGCTGCCAGTGGCTTCAGCAAGAGTTTTGGGTTCGAATCCGTGTCGTCCGGGCCTTTCTGTGTGGAGTTTGCATGCTCTCCCCGTGTTTGTTTGGTTTTCTTCCACCATAACAGACGTGCATGCTGGGGACTAGGACTACACTTGAAAATTAGCCGACTGCTGAAACTGGCCACTTTACAGAAATGTGTTTAACGTGCAATGTCCTAATTAATCTACATCTATACAGAATGTTCCATAGTGGGAAACACGGTTTAAAAACTGTTCCTTCTTCTGCATGAAGGAGACAAACTCCTCCCTTCTTTTTCTCAGTCATGCTCTCTCTCTCTCTTTCTTTCTCATTTCTGAGCACACAATGGCACTGCCACCTGTGTGTGTCTGTGTCTGGTGTTGTGCTGTGTTGTGGGGTGGTGTGTGTGGGGGTGTGTGTTCTATGGGTGTGGGGTGTGTTGGTGGGGGGTGGTGTGTGTCTGTGTGTGGGGTTGTGTGGGTGTGGTTAGTGTGGTGTGGTGTGTGTGTCTGTTGTGTGTTGGGTGTGTGGGGTGTGTGTGTATGTTTGGTATGTGTGTCTGTTTGTTTTTTTTGTGTTGGGGTGTTGTCTGTGTGTGTGGGTGTGTGTTGTTTGGTGTGTGTGTGTGTTGTTGTTGTGTGGTTTGATGTGTGGATGTGTGTGTTGGGTTTGTGTCTGTCTGTGTGTTGGTGTGTGTGGGTGTGTGTGGTTCTGGGTGGTGTGTGTGGTGTGTGTGTGGTGTGTGTGTGTGTGTGTGTGTGTGTGTTGTGTGTGTTGGTGTGTGGGTTCTGTGTGTTGGGGTGTGTGTTGGGAGTCGGGTGTGTGTGTGTGTGTCTGGGTGTGTTGTCGTGTTCTGTTGTCTGTGTGTGTGTGTGTGTGTGTGTCTGTGTGTTGGTGTCTGGTTGGTGTGTGTGGTGTTGTGTGTGGGTGTGTGTGGTCGTGTTGGTGTGTGTCTGTGTGTGGTGTGTGTCTGGTGTGTGTTGTTGTGTGTGTGTGTTGTGTGTCTGTGTCTGTGTGTGTGTTGGTGGGTGTTGTGTGTGTCTGTGTCTGGGTGTTGGTGGGTGTGTCTGTGCTCGTGTGTGATGGTGTGTGGGTTGTGTCGTGTTTTGGTGGTGTGTGGTGTGTCTTGGTTTGTGTCGTTGTGTGTGTGTGCTGTTCCTGTGTCGTTGGTGTGGTGTGTGGTTGTGTGTGTGTTTTTGTGTGGTTGTCCCTGGTGTCGTGTAGGGTTGTGTGGTGTGTCTGTGTCTGTGTGTTGGTGTGTGTGGTGGTGTGTGTGTCTGTGTCTGTTGTTGGTGTGTGTGTGGTGTCTGTGTGTGGTGTGTGTGTGGTGTGGTCTGTGTCTGTGTCCTGTGGTGTGTGGGTGTGTGTTGTGGTTGGTGTTGGTGTTTGTGTCAGTGGTGTGTGTCGGTGTGTCGTGATCTTGGTGTGGTTGTGTGTCTGTGTCTTGTGTGTGTGGTGGGTGTGTGGCTGTGTTGGTGTTTGTGGTGTGTGTCTGTGTGTTGGTGGTGTGTGTTGTTGTGTGTCTGTGTGTGTTGGTTTTTTTGTTTTTTTTTTTTTTTTTTTTTTTTGTTGTGTGTTGTCTGGTCTTGTCTGGTGTGGCGGGGTGTGTGTGTCTGTGTGGTGGTGTGTGGGTGTCCCCCCCCTGGGGTTGTCAGTTTTGGGTGGGTGTGTCTGGTCTTGGTGTGGGTGTGTTGTGCTGTGTCTGGGGGTGTGTGGTGGTGGTGTGTCTGTGTGTTGGTGTGTGTGGGGGTGGTGTGTCCTGTGGTTGGTCTCGTGGGGCCGCTGTGTGGGTGTGTCTTTGTGTGTGTTGGGTGTGGGTGTTTGTCTGTGTCTTGGTGGTTGTGTTGTGTGTGCTCCTGTCTGGGTTGTGTGTTGGTGTGTGTGGGTGGTGTTGTCCTGTGTCTGGTTGTGTGGGGTGTGTGGTGTCGGGTGTGTTTGGTGTGTGTTGGGTTGTGTGTCTGTGTGTTGGTGTGTGTGGGTTTTTTGTGTGTCTTGTGTGTTTGTTTGTGGTGTTGGTCCTGGGTGTGTGTGTCTGTGTGTGTCTGTTTCTGTGTTGTTGGTGTGTGTGGGTGTGTGTGTGTCCTGTGTCCTGGGTGTTGGTGGGGGTGTTGTGTGTCTGTGTTTGGGTGTGTGGGTGGGTGTAGTGTGTCTGTGGGTGTTGGGGTGTGTGTGTGTCCGGTGTTGGTTGGTGGTGTGTGTGTCTGGGTCTGGGTGGTGGTGTGTGTGGGTGGTGTGTGTTTGTCTGTGTCTTTGTGTGTGTGGGGTGTCTTGTCTGTCTGTGGTTGGTGTGTTGTTTGTGTTGTCCTGTTCTGTGTGTGTGTCGGTTGGTGTGTGTGTCCTGTGTGTTGGTTGTGTGTGGTGTGTGCTGTGTCTGTGTGTTGGTGTGTGTGTGTGTGTGTGTGGTGGTGTGGTACTGTGTGTGTTTGGGTGTGTGTGTGTCTGGTGGCTGTGTGTTTTGGGGGGGGGGGCATTACAGTGGTGGCTCAACCATCACGATGATGATCCATCCATCGGCACATGCCCTAGTGGGCGTACATTTGCACACATTGGCACAAACTGAGGCAAAGGCCCATCCAAACAAGTTGATATGTTTCAACTCCAGAGTAAAAAATTGCGTTGCTCCTAAACCAAAAATGACTCCACTTTTAATAAGGAAAAAAAGACGAGAAAAAAGGAGAGTTGCTTGAAGGAAAACAAAAGGGTTTTAGTGGAAGTAGGGATGTAACGGTATGGAAATATAACCTCATGGTTATAGTGACCAAAATGATCACGATTTTTGGTAATATCAGGGTATTTTTAAGTGTCCTGAAAGCACTGATAGGCCTACACAAGCTGAAATAGTTTCAACAAGTGTAACCGTGTTTATTATATTACAAAAATATAAGCCATTGACAAACTAGTAATAGATAAAGATAGTAATAGACTATTGACTGGCTGCTGAAACCCTTCCTGAAGTCACTTTCTACACATGGCATGCCGTATTTTTGTACTGAATTAGTTTTTTCCATCTGTCCTTCCCACCTTTCAGTTGATACTGTTTTGATTGCAGCTTTGTTAAATGTGAATATTTTCTGCAAATGTGTCCAGTAATTTAACTAAAACGTTCCCTTTATTCCTCTTGCTCTGTAACTAGTTTTTTTTCCACCTTGTTCTTGTTTTCCTTCCTAATTTGTACCTTCTCTAAATCTCTCTATTATGAATGACCCATTTTGGTTTTTTTTCTCTCTCTCTCTCTCTCTCTCTCTCTCTCTCTCTGTGTGTGTGTGTGTGGTGTGTGTGTGGGTTGGTGTGTGTGTGGTGGTGTGTGTGTGTGTGTGTGTGTGGTGTTGTGTGGGGGTTGTGTGTGTGTTTGCACAAAAAATGTATGGTGAATATGTTAACTCAAAAAATGTGTATTTTTCTGCCTCTGTTTTTTTTTTTTTCTCAATCAAACAATAAAAAAGATGGATGAAAAAAAAAAAAGATTATTGATTAAAAAATGCTCCGCCAAGTCTATGATCAGGACCACGTCCCTGGCAACGGTCTGTCGTACGACAGTAAGATGCCCGTGATAAACCAATCAGAATCGACTCATTTCATTCATAAAAAGGCTGTTTTATTCTCTTCAGACCCAGTCGACATGGAGGATCGGTCCTATTTTTATCTACAGTGACTCAGATGTGTCCTCTTGTCTCTCTTCTCCTCTCTGCTGTTTTTAGCTCTCTTCTCCTCCTCTCCCTCTCCTCTCCTCTCCCTTTCCTCTTCTCCTCCTCTCCCTTTCCTCTTCTCTCCTCTCCCTTTCCTCTTCTCTCCTCTCCCTTTCTTCTCCTCCTCTCCCTTTCCTCTTCTCTCCTCTCCCTTTCTTCTCCTCCTCTCCCTTTCCTCTTCTCTCCTCTCCCTTTCCTCTTCTCTCCTCTCCCTTTCTTCTCCTCCTCTCCCTTCCTCGTTCTCTCTCTCGCTCTCCCTCTCCTCTCCTCTCCCTTTCTCTTCTCTTTCCTCCTCTCCCTTCTCTTCTCTCCTTCCTCCCTGTCTCCCTCTTTCTCCTCTCCCTCTCCTTCTCTCCTCTCCCTCTCCCTCTCCTCACTTCTTCCTCTCCTCTCCTCTCCCTCTCCTCCTCCTCTCTCCTTCTCCCTTCTTCTCTCCTCTCCCTCTCCCTCTCTTCTCTCGTCCCTCCTCTCCGCTTCTCTCCTCTCCTTCCTCTCCCTTCCTCTCCCTTTCCTCTTCTCTCCTCTCCTCTCCTCTCCCTTTCCTCTCCTCTCCTCTCCCTCTCTTCTCCTCCTCTCCCTCTTCTTCCTCTCCTCTCTCCTCTCCCTTTCCTCTCTCTCCTCTCCCTCTCTTCCCTCCTCTCCTCTCCTCTTCTTCCTCTTCCCTCCCTCTCCTCTCCTTGTGGTAAATAAAACATGGCGACAGCAGTATGGTATCCAGTGTCTTTCCAGACACTCAGAGCTACAGTCACACTGATGTGAAAGTGAAGGTGAAAGGGGTTGTGTGTGTGTGTGTTGTGTGTGTTGTGTGTGTGTGTGGTGTGTGTGTGTGTGGTGGTGTGTGTGTGTGTGTGTGTGTGTGTGTGTGGGTGTGTGTGTGTGTGTGTGTGTGTTTCTATATTCTGTCTGTAGCAGAGTCATTTGCTGCTATAAATAAACATGCACATTTCTTATAAAAGTGTTATCCCCTTTTATTCCCCTTCCACTATTGCATACATCTTTATTAGGGGTTGGGGGGGGGGGGGGGGGGGGGGGGGAAATCAATACATCATAGTAAAGGGATACTTTTTAACCGACGTTGTTTTTTTTACCAGTAATTCGGTATTTTCCCCTTGTACGCTGTCGCTGTCCAAACATACACGTCCTCTTGGACATGTCTCGCACCCACTCCATGGCTTGCTGCTCAATCACAGGAGCACTTTCAGTGAAAGACTCATCCCCAGAATGCACCACGGAGCGCACAGGAAGTCATTCCTGCCTGTGGCCATCAAACTTTATAACTCCTCCTCTTAAGTGTCCCACACACCAGACACACACACACACAACCACACACACACACCCACACACACACACACACACACACTTAGAGAGGTTGATATGGACAATATCACCTGTTTTGTGCAATAACACTGGCTTGTAGTGTGTAATACTCAACTGCTACTATTATTATTATTATTATTATATACTTTTCACCATTGCAACCCTTAATTATG
>NW_022605590.1:106158-110179 GCF_008692095.1 Etheostoma spectabile | reverse complement strand
CTATCTATCTCTATAATATCTATCTCATATAAGTCCTCTCTCTCTGTTCTCTCTCTATCCCTCTCTAGTCTATGTACTTCTCAGGTGTGGTGGGCGTCTCTAGCCTTAATTATGATCTCTTTAGATTATCTCTATTTGTGCTGTATCTCTCTCTCGGTATCGTCTCTCTATCATGTATCGCTCTCCCGCTCTTCAATTCTCCTCTCTTGTATCTTCTCTAGGCTCTCTATAATCTCATTCTCTCTCTCTCTCTCTCGTTAGCCATCTATTGTTCTTATTATCTTCTCCGTCTCACTATCTCCTCTCTTGTCTGTGTTGCTTCTCTCTCTTCTGTGTGTTTATGTTATTTATGTAAATACTGTATCATGATATTCCTTTAACTGTAAATATCCACACACACACACAGAGTTTCCTTCGTACACCATATAGTATTAGAAATAATTTAAATGCAGTTCAAACAAAGTTTTATATAAGGTGAGCAGTGTAGGGCGTGGAAGTAAATGTCTTAGTTTAAAAAATAGTCCGACATATTAAGATCATTTTTTTGATTAGGTGATCAATATGGCATTTGAAATTTAAATATTCATCGATATTTGTCGGACCAGAGTTTGGTTGACTCATCAAACAAACATTTTAGGCTGCGACAACTTGCCTACACAGCTCCACTCACGCTGTAAACAAGCAGTGGTTTTAGATCGGATAGAAAAAACACTTGGAGACATTTTGAGACGGGTCCATAATTTTCAGTCATCTCTTCTACCTCTGCATGTCTCCTTTGCACACACGTCTTCTAACTCTGATCTTAAATTAAACCTTCTTCTAGTCCTAGCTTTCTCAAACGTGAGTGCATGCGTGTGTGTGCGTGTGCGTGTGTGTGCGCGTGACCCTTCATTCTCATTTGTCCCTCTTGTCTTTTAATATCTGCACTTCTTTTTGTCTCCTTGCTCGTCCTCCACCTCCTTCCTTTCTTTCCTTTTTGCCTTTTTATTCTCTTCTGTGTTAAACGTCTCTCTCGTCGCTGCCTCCCCTCCCATCTTTTATTTCCTTGAGGTGTGTGTGTGTGTGTGTGTATGTGTGTGTGTGTGTGTGTGTGTGTGTGTGTGTGTGTGTGTGTGTGTGTGTGTGTGTGTGTGTGTGTGTGTGTGTGTGTGTGTGTGTGTGTGTGTGTGTGTGTGTGTGTGTGTGTGTTGGACAAGTTAGTGTTGATTGGATCCTCAAGCGCTTGAATAAAAATAGACAATTCGAAAAAACAAGATTTTGGAATATTGGAGGAATATTCTACTTATCATTTGGAGAGAAAAACAATTGTCCCGAGATCGATAAGTTGATTTAAAAGTGTGTGTGTGGTGTGTGTGTGGTGTGCGGTGTGTGTGCGCGTGTGTGTGCGGGTAGGACAAGTTAGGTTGATTGGATCTCAAGCACTTGAAAAAATAAGACAATTCAACCAGATTTTGTGAATTGAGAATATTCTATTTCTTACTGGAGAAAAAATTGGCGAGCATCGATAAGTTTGTTAGGGTGTGTGTGTGTGTGTGTGTGTGTGTGTGTGTGTGTGTGTGTGTGTGTGTGTGTGTGGTGTGTGTGTGTGTTCTTGACAAGTAAGTGTTGATTGGATCTTCAAGCGCTTGAAAAAAAATAGACAATTCAACCGGATTTTGTGAATTGAGAATATTCTCTTTCTTCACTTAGAGAAAAACAATTGTCCGAGCAGCGGGTGCAAGATAGGGCCCAAAGTGTTATTATCTGTGGTAGGAATGATTTCTTGATCTATTTTCCATCTCTCTTACGTTTCAGGTCAAAGAAACCTCCGCCCCTCCACACCGGCGCCGACTGGAAGGTGGTCCTCCACCTGCCGGAGATCGAGACGTGGCTCAGGGCGACCAGCGACCGGGTCACGCAGCTCAGTCACTCCGCGGGACAAGACAGCGACAACCGGCACGTGGACGTCCACCTGGTGCAGCTCAAGGTAGACATGGACACGTCTTCCTCTTCTATTGGGGCAATAATTCACTACGATATTAGAATCATATCATGATACAATCATATATATATATATATATACAGATCTTGGTAAACATTTGTTAACAAGGTCTAATAACTGAATTTTATCAGAAAATAAGGGGAATATCATTTGAAGTAGCAGATTTTTTTTTTCTTCTAAGATCCAGTGTTTCCCACAGATTATAAAGCAATTTGTTTGTGTGTGTGTGTGTGTGTGGGGTGGGTGGGTGTGACGTGTGTGTGTGTGTGTGTGTGTGGTGTGTGGTGTGTGTGGGGGGGTGGTTGCGTGTGTGTGGGTGTGGTGTGTGGGGGTGTGTTGTGGTGTGTTGTGTGTGTGGGGAGGTGGGGTGGTGTGACGTAGGGGTGTGTGTGTGTGTGTGTGTGTGTGTGTGTGTTTGGTAAGGGGATGATGTCATGCGCTCATTTGCACATTTGTGACATCATTATGCAATAATTTGCATGAAGCTTAGTGGTTGTGTCAGCAAGGTAGATAGAAAGAAATAGAAATCTTTAGCCAAATAATCACAAATTAAATACAGAATTTGTTTTACCTTATTATACATTTTACCTAATTATTACTTAGTTAGCCTATCTGTGAAGTAAAAAAAAAAAATTCTACAAAGGGAGATTCAGATCAAAGAGATTTAGAGAAAGCTGAAGGCTTTGGCGGCCACAGGAGAGAAATACCTCGCTGGATAATACTGGCAACTTTTTTAACAGAAAATTGCCAGATTTGTCTGAACAATTGCAATAGTGTTTAGAAGAAAAAAAAAATTGAGTAATGAAACGCAACGTATGGCAGCCGGTGTTGATTGTGTGGCGAAACACCGCACTATTTCTGTGCATGCATGTGAACATAGTTTATATTCCTTCTTTGTATTTAACTTTGTTAAACCACATTATTGATGATTATGTATCTAAAATCTCCTTGTAAAGCACCAATTGTCAACCTTATCAACTTATGTACAATATTGATGTAGATTTGGTCGAGATATCTGATTTTGTCCATATCGCCCAGCACTGGGGCAACTGTTAGATCTGCCTGTTGAAATTGTTCATCTGTGTGATTTCTGACAGCAAGACCGCTCCTTTTTATCCTATTTGACATGGGCGGGGTGGACTTAAAAGACAGAAAGTAGACCCTTTTAGTTGAAAGCTACTACTACTTTGCCTAGTTACATCTCAGGGTTTCCTCTGTGTCCCTGATGTCTTGATAGTCGGGATTTACTCTTTGATTCCTGCCCACTCCCTTTGCAAATACATACTCATAAACCGGTCCTACAGTCTTTGATATTTTGCACTTGGTTGTTCCTGAATAACCTTTTAAAAAGTGTTCAAGCTTGCCACTCCAATCGGGAAAGCAACAGCATCAAATACAGTCACAGCGCTGAGATTAAACTGTCTGAGCTAGAGACCCAATCACAATTTTGGTTTGCAATACCTTTCATGTAGAAAACCCTGCGTCCTGTACATACATGAGCAATTGGGGTTAAGGAACAACTGGATATACTCTTATCTCCTACATCTAACGTGCATGTTTGATACATTCATATGTCAACACTTTGACTAACGTCAGCTTAGAGAGCTAATTTACCTGTTGGATCACAGACTAAAGAAAATGACACCGCCCAAACTAGCAGTTAGTCCGACCGGCGATGACATGTTGCTCTTCCTATCTCTAGATTTGGTTTATCAAAGACGCTAGCAAAGCAACAAAGAACAGATAATAAACATAGCAGACACGTCAGATAGGTCAGACCTCCGTGTTAAACTTCTTTAAATTCACCGAATCACTCACAAACATGTTAATTTCAGTGGTAATATTCACCCCTGACCTTAACTTGGTGTATTGCATGTACAAAAAGAAGTATAAAAAAAAAAAGAAAAAAGTCTATTGCCAGTGAATGGTAAGCTCAAAAGACTTCTTCAGGATCCAAAGAGGATATTTAAATTAACTTGAAATCAACTTAATAATGTCTGAATTAGAGATCTGAATGTATATTAGGGCTGCTCGATTTTG
>NW_022605590.1:101658-106148 GCF_008692095.1 Etheostoma spectabile | reverse complement strand
TCGGGCTCGGGTCGGGTTCGGTTACCGCTCCGTCGGACGCGGGCCGGGCTCGGACAGAAAAATCCGGCCCGATCCGCACTCCAGTGTGTGTGGTTCTGCAAAGAAATAAATGAAAATCAAGTGATATCGAATCAACAGCCACGTGCAATTCAGTGTGTGTTCAAACCGTTTGATAACCAAGCTGATGCTTCTGATTGAATCCTCAACAAAGTCAGAGCCAAATCTCTTCTTTTTTTTTTTGTTTTTACTCTATTTACTTAAAAGTCTACTTTAAGTGTCTCTTTCAATTTGATTCTTGACTCCAGAGTGAGAAGCAGTGAAGCCGCCTGTACGTCCCTGCTGCACGGTGAGAGGTTAAACCACTGGAGGTCAGCAGAAACCAGGTTTACAAGGTTCTGATTGGGTAGCAGGGCTCCTGGTTGCACCCTCTGGTGGTGAGAACACCTCAGTGTCACATGCTTGTTGATGCTTCAACTGATAGAAAGTTTCAGCAAAATGGAAAGAAGGATAGTCATACAAAAATACTACAAATAAAGTGTTTTTATAACCCGATTTTTCACCCATATTTTTACGTATTTTATATTCAGAATATATTTACCCAATCCTTACTCTCTACTTCAGCATGTAAATAATGCACCCAAGATACAAACATGAGCAAAGTTGTTTAACAGTCTCCATTATATCGAATCAACAG
This sequence comes from Etheostoma spectabile, assembly GCF_008692095.1. Lineage (NCBI taxonomy): Eukaryota > Metazoa > Chordata > Actinopteri > Perciformes > Percidae > Etheostoma > Etheostoma spectabile. The sequence goes on along the minus strand of NW_022605590.1, from coordinate 105,454 downwards.
CCATGTTCAATTTAGCTAACAGGTGAAGAACACAAACAATGAAAATCACCAGTTAACTTCATTTAAATTTGCAGGAATCATAAACTAATACAATAACGGGCTTAAATGAAATGACAACACAAGTTGTACGACACGTGATCTCAGCTTGCTAGTTATCCTCCTGACAGCGGCAGTCTCTTTTTCTTTCTTTCTTTCTCTCCTTTTTAATAATAATAATAATAATAATAATAATAATACATTTCATTTAACAGCGCCTTTCTAAGCAAGACAAATACAGGGAACAGAAAAGTGTAATCAGTTATAATAAATACAAAAAAATAAATAAAAAAATATGACAGGATCAGTGTATTTACAAATAAGCAAGCTGGAACAGGTGGGTTAGGGTCTGGTTTTGAACAGAGGGGTTAGCAGTCGATACTGCTGAGGTCAGGTGGGAGTGAGGTCCAGAGCTGGGGAGAGCAGGGCGGCTGAAGGCTCTGGTCCCCATGGTGACAAGTTGAGCTGGGGGGGTACAGTGAGGTGGAGGGAGGAGGAGGAAGATCTGAGGGAGAGGGAGGGGGGGGGGGGGGGGGGGGGGGGGGGGGGGGGGGGGGGGGGCGGCAATGTGTAGGAGTTCTGAAAGATATGGAGGAGCAAGGTTATGGATGGCTTTGAAAGTATGGAGAAGGATTTTAAATTGTGTTCTGAATTGAACTGGAAGCCAATGGAGCTGCTGGAGGACGGGGGTCCTATGATGGAAAGAGGGGGTTCTGGTGATGACACCAGAACCCCCGCCACGTGGCACATGTGCGAAATCAACATAGAGGAGACACTGCAATAATCAAATCTTCTGCGCGTCGTCTCCTGAGATACGGCGGCTCGTCAGAGCAGCGTCAACACACACAAAGAGGACAAAAAGACAACAACAACAAAGACAGGACAGACAGCGAAGCCTTGATGCAAATGTGTGGAGACGCTTCCGTTCAATCACAGCAGGAAGACAGAGACGCAAACAGATGTGACGCCTTCTGTTTTCGTTCCCGCTGCATGTGTCCTGACGCCGCTGTCGCTTTGTGTTGCTGTCCGACCGGAGCTGCAGGAAACACTCGCACGGACCGGTCAGGGAGACGCTTTCTGTCAATCAAACACAACATTTAACGCAAAGTCACTCGAATAAACGTCCACCTTAACCCTCATGTTGTCCTTGGGTCCAATTTGACCCGTTTTCAGTTAATTGTTGTTGTTTTTGTCACATAAAATTGGCCGTCGGGGGTTTTCAATCAAAACTAAATTGTCAGCATTTGATTTGTTGCACTGAGCGTTGACTATCTGTTGTCATCAATTCAGATTTTTCTAATTTTATCTCTTTTCCTCACTTAGCTTTCTTGTTTTAGTCTTCTGAATTCCGACTATAAAGCAGAGAGGAACAGAACAGGTGGATGCTGTCTGAGCATCTCTCTGCTCAGGAACAGAGCACCTATTAGCTGGTTTACGGCGCCATCTAGTGGCAGATTCCCGGTATTACAACGTGTTACTCTGGCCTTCCATAAACCTCTTTCAAAGCAGACATTTTGACTTGTCAGTGTATTTATAGTAATAGAGCCGCAACTTGCAATTATTTGGATTGTCGAGAAATCAGTTACTTTCTCAAATAATCAATTTGATGTTTGGTCTCTAAAATGTGGATCAGTGTTTTCCCAAAAAGCCCAAGATGACGTCCTCAAATGTCTCAATTTGTCTGCAACTCAAAGCTAGAAGATATTCCCATTTAACGAGCCGACATCACAGAATGTCAACTTATCTTGACTTGAGTAATTTGGCCTCTTGGTTTGTAGTTTTCCTTTTTCCCCAATTCACAGCACAGACTCTACTGTGGCGAAGGAAAATACTGGCTCCTGATTGGCTGACGGTCTGCAGCTGCTTGCTTTATTTAACAAATACCACGTTGTATCTATTCAATCATTTAACCCAGACATTATCAAATAAAAAGTGTGATTTTTAGAGGGAGTTACGACGGTGTATCTTCGTTTGTTCATGTTTACCGTACCCATGGGGAAATTATGTTGCAGCAAAATCACATCACATGGTATTTAAAACCACATTAGGACAGACAAGACAAGGGAGAATAAAACCATAACATGTATACATTGCCACTCATACATAGACCAAAGCACTATGGGGAGGGGGGTAGAGCTCCAGACCAGCTGGGAGAAAAACAAATAATCCAAATATACCTATTATCGTACAGAACCTTCATTAATAAGAAGGTGATCTTAGTTATCTAACCTCCCATCTCAGGCCCGTGTTGCCAGATATCGTTGGTTGGTGAGCAGAGCACAGGTCTTTGTTTTGGTCTCTGTTACCAAACCTGGCAACAAGACTCTGGAAAGTCACCGTGCTCAGCTGTTTGGGAAATTAACACATAATCCTCCTTAAAGTCCGGCTCAATCAAACCAGAAGCTGCGTGTTAATCGGCACGAGCTTTAGAGGTGTTCTGTGTATTTTTAAACTTCAGACAGAACCAGGTTAGCTGTTTCCAGTCTTTATGCTAAGCTAACCTAAGCTAATCTTGACCTGACTCCAGCTATGCACAGAACACACAGACATGAGATTGATATCCATCCTCTTAACTCACTTTGAATCGTTTTTTTGAACTGTTTATATATTTATTAAAGGGTAACCGGTATTTTTCAACCCCTTTTTTTTTTAATGTTTTTGTGTCTAAGTGACTGATGAAAGTGGTCTAGCATAAAAGAGAGAACGCTGCAGAGGAGAGACACCTGATCTATGTATGTTGTTAAGGTCATGGCATAGTGTTGGAGCTAGATCCTGCTCCATTCTCAGGGTTCAGTCAATTACTAGTCAGAATCTCAGATGTTGATGTGTGAATCTTTTTTATTACGTAGGATCTCCTGAGACAAAGTTACCCGGATCAAGTTGTCACAGCTCTCCCCTTCCTTTGTCTGGCTCTCTGGCTCTTGGACCCCTGGTCTTATCCACAAAGGGGGGGGGTCTCTAGACCACAGTGAGGTGTCTGTGTGCTTATTCGTTATCTTGCAGTTGGAAATGTGACTGAAGGTTTATCACTAATCAGAATCAGTTATTGACCCAGGTATTGAGACTTTCCTTTGGAACCCCCACGTTCAGGACTTGCAGATGCAAGACAGATTTATTGGGCTGTAAAGGGGACTGGAACCATGCTTCACGGATGGTCCCTACAATCACACTCTACTTATCTGACACATTTAGGCGAGCTGGATATTATACTGAGAATCCAAACCTCTCCTCTTATTTAAGAACAGAAGTATTGCAAAACAACTTAATGCAACAAACAAGAACCTATATACTTATAACAACAAATTTACTGCATGACCAACATGTCTTCATGTATTTTGTAATAATGCTTTTACCTTTGTAGCTTAAATGGATAATGCAAATCACACACAATGTTTAAGCACATACAACATTTTTAATTCCGACAATAGCCACAAGGAACAGTGTGGCATGGCTGGATTCACACAGTCTCGTAGCTGATCTCCGAGCGTCTGATTGGTCGATACCTCGACAAGTAACATCCAGCTTTATCGGACTTAATTGCGTGCACGGAGTTCGGCGCGGGGGGCGGCGGGCTCGGCAACGGGGCGAGAGAGATCGAAGCGGACAGAACGCCAGACAGACGTTTGAAATTATAATCTCTCCTCGCCGCTCTTTTCTTTCTCTTTCATCCTCTCCTTCCTTTCTTCTCTCTCTCTCTCTCTGTCTCTCTCTCTCGCTCTCTCTGTCTCTCTCTCTCTCTCTCTCTCTCTCTCTCTCTCTC
>NW_022605590.1:98983-101308 GCF_008692095.1 Etheostoma spectabile | reverse complement strand
CACACACACACACACACACACACACACACACACACACAGGGAGGAGATGACATCTCCTAAGTAAGAGATAAACTTAGGTTTTCGCCAACATTTCTCACAATTTGGTTTTCACCTCGCCTATTGGCGCTTCCATAGAAAATGAAGCTGTACACTGTATGTGGTAATGCTAAACATCATCTTATTACTATCACATACATCAGAGCAGCTTCCTCTATTCAGAGCTTTAGTTCTCTTTTAAAAACAAGATACTGTATTTTTGCACTGACTTTTAACAAAAGCTGGGCTGTGACATCTTATCTGTTGTGTTTTTAGTTATTTTCGGCTATTTATAATGCTTTTTATCTTATGCTGTTTTCTGTATCTGTAAAGCACTTAAGGGCAGTAATGACTGTTTGTACATGTGATATATACATAAACCTTGACCTTGACCTTGACATAATTTAACAATTTCAATAAATGACACAAGGATGGTGCTTTTGTTTCTCAGAGAAAGTGTGATGTGGAAGGAAGGAGGACCCAAAAGCAGAGAAGTAGGAGGCAGGAGGGAGCTTCAAAAAAATGGGGCTTTATTTTATCAGTCCAACAAAAGGCAAAATCCAAAAACAGGCACAGGGGAAGGCGATACTAAAAAAGGGAAAACTACACGGGGGGGGGGGGGACTCCAGGGATTTATAAGGAAACAACCACCGGGAAATACGGGAACAAGACAGGAAGTCGAAACGACCACGTTACGAGACATAAGGGATCTGACACTGGACAAGGACACACACGGAGGGTAAAAACAAGAGGTAATGGGAACCGTGGTGTACGCAGGTGGACCATTAGGGCGGGGGAGGGCCATCCCGGCACAAATCAAAGTAGACAGCTACAGGAAACCAGACTATCAAACCAAACAGGAAGGGTAACAAAAGCACTTACCCGGGTGGAAACCGTAGCACAAACACAAGAGACACAAGACCAACACCATCGCAGGAACACAAGAAACCAAGCCACCCCCCCCCCCAAACCATCACAGAAAGACCACTTTTCTGGGTTTTTCCATCAGCCTTCCCCTCTACATGTCTGCAGCTGTTAGAGAAGTTCAGTCTGGAGCAACGACGCCCACATCTGACCCCTCACATCTGACCCCTCACATCTGACCCCTCACATCTGACCCCTCACATCCCCATGTAAAGTTATAAATATGAGTTTATGTCACATGCATGCAGCATCGTCTTGCAGCTTTAAAGAAATCTCCCTGAAAAAGAAGCTCCTTGCAGAGAGAGCATGATCCATTTAGTAGACGTGGATCTGTGTGTCTCCGGTTCAAAACCACACGGATCTTTATTTTAACGCAGTCCCGAAGCAGCCTGCTGTCTCCCAGCTGTCGGGATATTTCGGGCTTCTGATGTCACTGTCGCTGCTACGCCAGGAATTCTGGGAACTCAACATGGAGGGGATAGATGTTCATGTATTAGAGAGGAGCAAGAGAGGGTAGAAAGGAGGAAGGAGAGTCACTGGCTAACTTGGTTCAGGAAGTATGAAGCTCCAAATGTGACACTTTAAAACGTTCATCTTTTATCCCTGGTGTCGTCTTCCCGTCAGAATTGAAAATCAACACTTTTGTTGATGCTTTTTATCGATGTTTTAAACTTTTTCTTGTGTTTTTGTCCCTTTTTTTTCAAAGTATTGTCCCTTTTTGGACTTTTTCAACACTACATGACACTAACTTATTTAGTTTTACAGTTATTTTTGGAATTTATGGTCAATAAACCTCATTTATAGGAAATCGAAATGATACAAGGTTTGAGTAGTGAAAAGCAGAACATAATAATATTGAGACAAAATTAAGGAAGGTGATGTTGATGACCTAATCACAGACTGGAATATGTCAATTTTACTCACATTTCAACAATAAACCTTCACTGTGTTTTACAATGCGTATAAAAGAATAAGACCCACAAATAAGGACCGTGAGAGGTGTCTGCAAAGAGCGTTGGAATCAACTATGATTTTGGGGGGAGATTAAAAAGAACATTAATATAGGAACAAAAAGGTTTCAATTTTACGGAAGACAACTGAGGGAAACTCAAGTCTTGAGTGGGATAGAAAATTTCAGAACAGATGAATAAATGACAGGACTCACATGCTTTGAAGATGAAAGACATCATATTTATAAAAACAAACAAACCGAACCGTCCCTCAAGCCAAGGTATAGTGGACTCTGAACACAGGAGTAAAATGATTTAAAGTCGGAGCACCTCTAGCCTAGGTTTGTTGTTCCGTCTCAGCCACACTAGACAAGCAAACAAATGAAACCACGAACTAAAGGGATTTTCCAGACTT
>NW_022605590.1:98462-98958 GCF_008692095.1 Etheostoma spectabile | reverse complement strand
CGTTGGAATCAATCATGTTATTTTGGGGAATTAAAAAGAACATTAATATAGGACAACAGGTCAATTTTACCTGAAGACAACATGAGGGATAACTCAAGTTTTGATCTGAGGATAAAAATTTCAGAACAATGATGAATAAATATGACAGGACTTTCACATTTGCTTCTGAAGACTTGAAATGACATATTTATAAAAACTCAACAACCGAAACCTGTCCTCCAGCCAAGGTAGTTACTGTTGGACCTGAAAAAATGGGATGTAAATGAGTTAAAGTAGGAGCTACATCTAGCCTTAGGGTGTTTAGTCTCAGCCCACGCTAGAATAAGCAAACAAAATGAAACCACTGAACTTAAAGGGATTTTCAGACTTTGACACATTTATTTTAATGATAGGCTGCGTTTTATTTTCAGGAAATAGTCTTAACCTTCACCTTCCCCCTGCCAAACAATTGGCAGCTGTGTGTGTGTGTGTGTGTGTGTGTGTGTGTGTGTGTGTG
>NW_022605590.1:97698-98452 GCF_008692095.1 Etheostoma spectabile | reverse complement strand
ACACACACACACACACACACACACACACACACACACACTCACACACTGCTACTGTCTCGAGTAGATGATGTTTTCAAAATAAATGCATCTGTATAAAACTTTTAAATCCCAGTTTGACCTTGTAGTTCTCGGTTAACTCCTGTATTCCAACATGCTGAATGTAAACCGTTTGGCTGGATATTAATATAATGCACACAGTTGGTAGGAATAAAAATAAAAACACAATATTTTATGCAACGTTTACGCCTCGCGTTCACACAACTCCAGTGTTCATGAGCCCAAAACATGGTTCTGCCACTGGAGCTAAAAAACATTTTATCTCAAAATTTAAAAATGAAAAAGTAGTAGTGTAGATGTAGCTAATGTAGTTGGTTTTGTATGAATCCCATTTCTCTATCTTTCCCTAACCCTAAGACTGTAGTAATTTTAAAATCAGATATTTAAGCCAAAAATACTGACATTTATGCGTCTCTCTGGTCGATGCGGCAGCCATTGTTGCCTGTTGCACAATGTTTATTTATTAAGTATATGTACCCCTCGATTTCATGTAAGCTCGCGTCCTCCCTTGATTTCTTTCATTCACTGTCTATGGTTCCAAGGGCCGTATACCCCTTACCCTTCGTTCAAAGAGTATTGTGACAGCATTAAGTCTTGCATGAACGTGCAAAACATAGGGTAAGGGGGTAGGGTTAGGGGTAAGGGGGTCGGGGTACGAGTAAGATAGAGAAATGAGATTCAGCCACAATCTCTGTCT
>NW_022605590.1:95563-97688 GCF_008692095.1 Etheostoma spectabile | reverse complement strand
ACACACACACACACACACCCTGACTGCTTGCGGTAGTCTGTCACCATTTTCTCACATGGGAGCAGCAGTGTCAGTTTGCAGCATTGGACAGAAGAACCACTCGCTGCTTAACTTCAGATAAACTTCCGTTTTCTGACTTTTTAAAAAGTCTTTTCTGGAATCTCTAAATGTTAATTACTGACATGAAATAAGACCGTGTGAAAAGGTAAGAAACTTCTGACCTGCTTGTAGTTAGTTGTTAAAAATTAAAACAAGAAAAGTACCTAAATACTAAATACCAAAAGCAGAAGGCTAAGGCTGCATATTGGGAGTTTCTGAGTGCAACTTTGGTCTTTGAGCTTTGTTGTAAAATCTCAATCACATGAGAGGTTGTCAGTGTTTTGTTGCTGCAGTTTAACCCTTGTATGGTTTTTGGGTCAAATCGACCCATTTCAAATTTTTACAAGAAGAAAAATGCTATAAGTTCCATTTTTTTTCTACCTGAAAATCCACATCCGTACCTTATTTCCTGTGATAAACATGTGTTCCTGACTCAGAACATTATTCTAGATATGACCACTTATGTTATTCCATAGTGGATTTTTAACATGAATTATAACCTTATGACAAAAAAAAACTAACCCCACTTCCATGTTTAATAGTGTGCTGGTAGAGACTGATGCATTCCCTAAACATAGATGTTATCTCAGCTGTTGGAAATTGAGATCGAGACGATATTTGTTGATAGATTATGAAGTAAAATGTGATTTCAGACACGGTTTGAAAACCCCAAATAAGTCCCGGGTCAGTTTGACCCGAGGGACACGAGAGGGTCCCGAAAGTGAAGATAAGACAAGTGTTAAATAGGAAAAGTATTAAAGCAAATTTCACAGTTGTTTGTGGTTTTAACTGTTGATTCATTTAACTTTTCCCACTGTTTTTTTTAACTTAAGTGCGTTGCAAACAGGAAGTTTGTGGCGGAACGGTGCACATGGAGGACGTTTGTAGAGGGATTCAAGGTTTAAAAATGCCTTAAACTTTTATTATTGTACACTACAGTTTGTATTTTGGATTAGAGGAATCAGAATTTTGAAAAGGCCTATGAGGAAGAATTCATACAGAAATGGCACTTGGCAGTGTTTTTGCTTCTTGGACCTTTTTAAAAACAATAGAACATTTTGGCAAGATAATGTTTGTTTTTCTTTTCAAAACTTAACATTTTAAAGCTGATTAATGTCTCCTGCACATATATGTATATATACGTATAAGTTCTTGCTCAGGTTCAGGAGAAGCATTTTAAAATCTGATTTATTTGTTTTGTTGTGTTGAGTTGCATTATTAGATGGTTAGTTGTATAAATACATCGTGAACCGCCCTAAATGTGCAAACGTTCAATAAGTGGAGCTGCTCAATTATGGAAAAAAATATATATAATCATGATTTTTTTTCGGTCAATATTGAAATCACGATAATTTAACACAATTACTCGTTGATTTCTGGAAAGATGTTGCAATTATTGAACTTAACCCTTGTGTTGTCCTCCCGTCAAGATTGAAAATTAACACTTTTGTTGATGCTTTTTATCAGTGTTTTTAACTTTTTCTTTCATTTTTGTCCCTTTCTTCAACACTTTTCACGCTTTTTTTTAATTGTTTGTTATTTTGACATTTTTAACACTACGTAACACTAACTTATTAACTTTAGTTTTACGGTTATTTTTGGAATTTATGGTCAATAAACCTCTTATAGGAAATAACCTAAGTGTTGAGTTAGGAAAAGACGATGAAAGAAATTAGGAATTATTGAGGATAAAATTATAAGGAAGGATGTTGATGATAATCACAGAACTGGAATTGTCCATAACTCTTTACTCAAACACTATTTAACAACACTTCACTTGTTTTTACAATGTATAAAATAGCAAAGACCCAAAATAATGAAAGTAAGATGTGTATTGGCAAAGAGCGTGGTGAATGCAATCATGTGATTTTGGGGAATTAAAAAGAACATTGATATAGGAAGACATTGAGGACAACATGGGACCAACATGAAGACAACATGGGGAAACAGAGGGACAACATGGAGGACAAAAGGGGACAACATGCGGACAACATGGGGACAACCTGGGAAAACATGAGGACAAACA
>NW_022605590.1:93825-94858 GCF_008692095.1 Etheostoma spectabile | reverse complement strand
ATGAGGACAACATGAAGACAACATGAGGACAACATGAGGGCAAGATGAGGACAACATGTGGACAACATGGGGACAACATGAAGACAACATGAGGGTTAGAAAACAGTGGGAAAAGTTAAATGAATTAACCATTAAAACCACATACAGCTGTGAAATTTTCTTTAATACTTTTCCTATTTAAACTTTACTTTTTCATTCAGATTTCAAGAGAAAAGAAGAGTTTACTTGCAAAACATAATGAGCTAAATAGTTTTTGTTGATTTTTTTTAATAGTTTTTTATGGTCATCGGGAGCAGAAATCATAATCACAATTACATTTTGATTAATTGCACGTTTTAGTTTGAACGCGAGTCTAAACTGAGGAGGAAGAGGATGATTGTAGCAGACAAGCGGCCATGCTCCCATCATTTCGCTCTAGTTTCACCCGGATCTGAACCAATCTAAGGTTCAACGGTTTAAAAAGAGGAAACTCACAGCTGCTTGTGTTCTGACATTATTAAAAACTTTTTGTCAGTTTTAGGGGCTTGGAAACGCGGATGTGAGGCGTAAATATAGCAAAAGAAATTAATTTTTTGACACAAAAACGTGGTGTAGTGTAGCCTAAATGTGCAGAGTCCAGGAGACTGCAGAGTCCAGCAGAGTGCAGAGTCCAGCAGACTGCAGAGTCCAGCAGAGTGCAGAGTCCAGCAGAGTGCAGAGTCCAGCAGACTGCAGAGTCCAGGAGACTGCAGAGTCCAGCAGTGTGCAGAGTCCAGCAGACTGCAGAGTCCAGAACATGAACCGACCCATGAAGACGAGTCTTTTCTGCAGAAGCCTCTTGGCTTGTAGTGTAGCCTAAATGTGCAGAGTCCAGGAGACTGCAGAGTCCAGGAGACTGCAGAGTCCAGGACAGTGCAGAGTCCAGGAGACTGCAGAGTCCAGCAGTGTGCAGAGTCCAGCAGACTGCAGAGTCCAGCAGACTGCAGAGTCCAGCAGACTGCAGAGTCCAGAACATGAACCGACCCATGAAGACGAGTCTTTTCTGCAGAAGCCT
>NW_022605590.1:91142-93563 GCF_008692095.1 Etheostoma spectabile | reverse complement strand
GGGGGGAGGAGCACCGAGTATTTGATCTCCAAGGTAAAACACGGCGCGCCGAGGGGGCCGCGGTGGAGGAGTTGAAGGTTATTAGATCGAATGGGCGCGGACGAGGCGGAGCTGTCGCGGCCGGTTTGAACGCGGCCGCGCTGACGCCCTTGATGTCGGCCGTGATGAGGGCGCGCCGGGATTGGAGCTGATGCCCGAGTTGACTCGCTTCAGATTGGTTTTAGGCAATTAGAAACCCTGCTGGATGCACGCACCGCGTGATTGACAGGTGGTGTCTTGACGCTACGTGACCGGGGTGCGAGAAAGTGTGTGCAGTGTTCAATATCTACGATCTGATATATCCTGGCTTCACTGTTCACACTCAGACAAGTTGCCGCTTGTAAAGACAATAATGTCTTGAAAGTGTGTGTGTGTGTGTGTTTGTGTGTGTGTATATGTGTGTGTGTGTGTGTGTGTGTGTAACAACATGAGGCCATGATGGCAAGATAGTACAACATGTGGAAAACTGGGACAACATGAAGAACAATGAGTGTAGGAAAAAGATGGGAAAAGTTAAATGGATTAACCATGTCAACCACATCAGCTTGTGAAATTTTCTTTAATACGTTTGGTCCTATTTAAACTTTACTTTTTCATTCAGATTTCAAGAGAAAAGAAGTTTTACACCTTGCAAAACATAATGAGCTAAATAGTTTTTGTTGTTTTTTTTATATTTTTTTGATGGTCATCGTGGAGCAGAAATCATAATCACCAATTACTTTTTGATGAATTGCACGTTTTTAGTTTGAACGCGAGTCTAAACTGAGGAGAAGGAGATTGTAGCAGACAGCGCCCTGCTCCATCATTTCGCTCTATTTTTCACCCTGATCGAACAATCTAAGGTTCAAAACGTTTAAAAGAGAACCACCGCTTCTTGTTTCTGACCTTATAAACTTTTTGTCAGTTTTTTTAGGGCTGTAAACCGCTGATGTTGAGTCTGAAATATAGCAAAGAAATTAATTATTTTGACACAACAAACGTGGTGTAGTGTACGCTAAATGTGCAGTCCAGATACTGCAAGTCCAGCAGATGCAGAGTCCATGCAGACTGCAGAGTCCAGCCGAGGGCGCAGTCGCAGGTGCGCAGTCCAGCAACTGCAATGTAGCGACTGAACGCGTCAGCATGTGGCAGAGTCCATCAGACTGCCGAGTCCAACAATGCACCGCCCATGAAGAACATTGCTTTTCTGCAGAAGCCTCTTGGCTGTAGTGTAGCCTAATGTGCAGAGTCCCGGAGACTGCAGAGTCCAGGAGACTGCAGAGTCCAGACAGTGCAGATCCAGGAATGCTGCAGATCCCAGCAGTTGTGCAAGTCCAGCAGACTGCAGAGTCCAGAACATGAACCGACCCAGGAAGACTGAGTCTTTTCTGCGAAGCCCTTGGCTTTGAGTGTAGCCTGAATGTGCATATCCCGAGCTCCAGGAGACTGCAGAGTCCAGATCTTGCAGAGTCCAGGAGGCACTGAAGTCCAGCATTCAGAGTCCAGTGCAGACATGGCAGAGTCCAGCAGACTGGCAGAGTCCAGCAGACTGCAGATCCAGAAACGATAACGCGACCCATGAAGACGAGTCTTTTCGCAGAGCCTCCGTTTGAAAGCCTGTAACGAGCTTGGATCGCGCAGCGGGTCTCGGTCGTCCTTTGAAGCGGTTAATTTGATGCTCCTGGGGTGTGTGGGGGGCGGGAGCACCGAGTATTGAATCCCAATGTAAAACACGCGCCGCCGAGGGGGCCGCGTGAGAGGAGTTGAAGGTTATTAATCGAATGGGCGCGGACGTAGGCGGAGCTGCGCCGCGCCGCGTTTTGAAGCGCCGCGCTGACTGCCATCTGAGTCGGCCGTGATGAGGGCGCGCGTGTGAGCTGATGCCCCTAGACGTTGACATCGCTTCAGAATTGGTTGTGGCAATTAGAACACCCTGCGGTGGATGCAGCGCACCGCGTGATTGACATGTGGTGTCTTGACGCTATACGGGTACCGGGTCGAGAAAAGTTGTGCAGTGTTTTCAATGTTCCGATCGATCATATCCTGGCTTCACTGTTGCACACTCAGACAAGTTGCCGCTTTAAAGACAATAATGTCTTGAAAGTGTGTGGTGTGTGTCTTTTGTGTGTGTGGTATACGTGTGTGGGGTTTGTGGTGTGTGTGTGAATGTGTGTGTGTGTGTGTGTGTGTGGTGTGTTGTGTGTGTGTTGTGTGTGTGTGTATATTTGTGTGTGTTTGTGTGGTGTTGGTTGCTGCCTGTAAAGACATATAATCTAGTTTCTAAATGGAAACGAGCGAATTGTGAGTGTTGCTGTAAGTGGTAGACTCTCCACAGGGTTTTTGTGTTCAAAACGTGTTTGTGTGTGTGTGTGTTGTGTGGTGTGTGTTGCTTGCGTGTTCCGT
>NW_022605590.1:89285-91117 GCF_008692095.1 Etheostoma spectabile | reverse complement strand
TGCGTGTGCGTGTGTGTGTGTGTTATATTATATCATAGAGAAGTGTGATTCCAAATATCAGTTTCTAGTAAATGAACAGGCTTTATAGAGACATGCTCTTGGACAACAAGCCCTTCAAGATTAATCAACTGTTCCGTCAAATTTCCAAAGTGATGTTTTTCACTCCTGTTTTTTGCTGCTACGACTGAGTGGTGAAATGTTCCCGTGACTGTGTGTCGAACCTGTCACATCCGTTGTGTTGTTCGTCGCCCTTTTAACCACCTGCACGGCTGTCATATGCATATTAACGAAGAACAGGTCATGCCACTCAACTCTGGCCTGTCGCTACCAGACGTTTCATTTAATCCGAGCACAGGCGTCCGCTTCCGTTTCGGCACTGAAACAACTGCACCCTAATTTATCGGCGCTTGACTTCCCCTCTCCACCTCACGACTTCAGTCTCCGTCTCAATCTTAAAACAGAAAACTAGCTTACTAACTAACTAACTAACTAACTAACTAACTAACTAACTAACTAACTAACTTCTGATTCGTCTACCACTGTGTGTTTCACTTTATAAATGTGAAGTGTTGTCTTATTAAGTTTTCTAGATATTTAACTTCATTCATGGGTAAGAAAACCAAATGTGAATGTCTGTTTTTGGCAACATCTTTAATAGTCGACACCTTTACTCTGCATTGCACGTTAAGCCATATCTCCTAAACTTTTTGCACATTAACCAACATATTTGCATACCCTGCACTAAACCCTGAACCCTGTTCAGAGCACACTGATTACACAGGCAGACATCAAGGTGAATTATGCTACAGGAGTGAAAAGTTTGAAAAGTTTCCATGGGCACACGCAATATTTCTGTAAAGGAGGGTTAGTTTTTGGCAAATTCACAAATGACAAATTTCTTGGTTAGTTGAAACCTTAACTTGAAAGAACCGGACAATCTGGTCACCGGGACAGAAAATGTCCTTCAGAAAAAAAAGAAGAAAAAAAAAGTGATGATACACTGATGCACACGCACGCACAGCGGGGTCTCATTAGCTCCCAGCAGTCCGACTGGACTGAAGATCTTCTAACAAATGACTTCAGATGGAAACGACAGACTTGCTGTTAATTCAGTCAGAAGGGCCCGCTGTGTGTGTGTGTGTGTGTGTGTGTGTGTAAAAGTGGTCTGTGAATTATTGAAGCATCTGAAAGACATGACAGCGCTTTGATGATGCAACTGAGTGTGTATGTGTGTGTGTGTGTGTGTGTGTGCGTGTGTGCGCTCAATTTGAGTGCAAGCTTATTTTGTGTGCGGGTGCATGTTTCAGGGATAAGTGTGTAACGGTTTGTGTACATACCGTATGTGTAAATGTACAGTTGGTGTGTCCCGGACCGCTTGTTTCTGTGATCTCCTCTGACTGCACTCCGTCCTCAGTTTGGAGTTCAGGAGATGGTCTGGACCAGGACCACACCCCCCCTAAATGCATTGAAGCAACTGCCATGTGATTGGTTGATTAGATAATTACATTGATAATCCTTTAGGTGAGTGTAAATGCAAATTAAAAGAGCAACCTAAGTAGACTTTTTTTGTAAATAGAGTGGAAACAAAGTGGAATTTGGCTCTGACTTTGAGGGATTTATCCTGCTGAGGCAGCGGGTGTTGGTTGTGAGATTAGAGCGTTGCAGAAAACACACACACTTTACTCCAGATATCCTAATTGAGAACGATGGGATGATGAAATCTCAAAGTCTTCAGAGACGTAGAAACATGGTCACCACATCTACCAATGAGAAGGACTCCCGAAATCAAGGTGACCAGATTTCTCAGACAAAGTCCGGGGACATTTTCAGCT
>NW_022605590.1:89163-89275 GCF_008692095.1 Etheostoma spectabile | reverse complement strand
TTTACCTCCAAAACACGTCATGTTTTTATTTTTGTAAAACTGAAAACGGGGACACCAGACCTAGACCTGTTCCCCCCAACAGACACCATCATGGAAAGGATTTCTAAAGGAG
>NW_022605590.1:84686-89153 GCF_008692095.1 Etheostoma spectabile | reverse complement strand
CTGTTAAAGATTAAGATCCTTTTTTAAGACATAAAGAGTCAGCGATATTGCGTTTGCTAAAACGCAGGTAATGCAGGAAATGGGATTCAAATGAATGGTGGAGGACTGAGCTCACACAGGGGACATACAAATACTGTGTGTGCTCTGCAGTCGTGTGTGTGTGCGTGTGCGTGTGTGCGTGCGTGCGTGCTTGTGTGTGTGTGCGTGCGTGCGTGCGTGTGTGTGTGTGCGTGTGTGTGTGTGCGTGCGTGCTTGTGTGTGTGCGTGTGTGTGCTTGTGTGTGTGCGTGCGTGTGCGTGCGTGCTTGTGTGTGTGCGTGCGTGCGTGCGTGTGTGTGTGCGCGCGTCTGCGTGCATGTGCGTGCGTGCGTGCGTGTGTGTGTGTGTGTCTGAGCATTTAATCTCCACGCAGGCAGCATGTTTCCAGCCGGGCTGCAGCCCCACTTACAGTAGCGCCCCATGCCTTTTGGAGCGGTGCTCAGCAGGTCAAACTGTTATCCGAGCTGGCGGCGTGTGTGACCTACATCCTGGCATGCCGGGCGGTCTTTGCCTCAGAGAGGCAGAGACGTTGGGTTGTTCGGGGCAGGTCACCATGGAGACGCACGGTGACTCAGCGACCCGAGGTCGATATTAAACCGCCTGCCGAGGGTTCGATGCCAGGTCACCTGCTTTTCCAAAGGTCGTCTAATTTTAATCCGTTCGTTAGGAAAGCGGCAACCTGTTTATTGCCTCGGCTTTTTATTTCCATCGTTATACTTGTTGAAGCTGCACATTATTCCCGCTGCTCGGCTTCTCTAATTGTTTGTCGTCGTGTTGAGATTCACTGTCATGTTGAGTAACTTTTTGCCGTTTTTCACAAACAGTTTTCTAAAAAAAACCAGAATTTCCCAATTTGGGATCAATTAAGTATATTCTTTCTCTCCATCTCTCTATCAACCTCTTTATCTCTTTATCTCTCTATCTCTTTATCTCTTTATGATGGTAAAGTGAAGGTCATGTTTTTCTATTTGTTGGCCAATTGTGAGAATGTAATGAATTATGAGCAAATGTCTACAAAGCAATTTTTCTTAACATTTTGGGAAAATAAGGACAGAACTGGCGTCAGGCTGTGGTTAGCCTAGCTTAGCATAAAGACTGGAAGGGGGGGGGGGGGGGGGGGGGGGGGGGGCTGTCTCTGTCCAAAGTTAAAGCTCGCTGATATTTTTGCACAGAGCTGGAGTCTGTCTGTCTGTCTGGTTGGTTTAAGCATCTTAATTGACTTCACTAACTATGTCACGGTTCTCCAAATCCTAGATTCTAAGGTCATGGTTCGATTTTACATTTTCCATCCATCTTCATCCTCTTATCCGGTATCGGGTCGCGGGGGCAGCAGCTCCAGTAGGGGACCCCAAACTTCCCTTTCCCGAGCCACATCAACTAGCTCCGACTGGGGGATCCCGAGGCGTTCCCAGGCAGGTTGGAGATATATATCTCCACCTAGTCCTGGGTCTTCCCCGAGGTCTCCTCCCAGCTGGACGTGCCGGACACCTCCTAGGGACCCCCCCAGGGACATCCTTACCAGATGCCCGAACCACCTCAACTGGCTCCTTTCACGCGAAGGAGCAGCGGCTTACTCCGAGCTCCTCTCGGATGACTGAGCTCTCCATATCCTAAGGAGACGCCAGCCACCCTCCTGAGGAAACATTTCGGCCGCTTGTACCCTTGATCGGTTTTTCGGTCATGACCCAGCCTCATGACCATAGGGGAGGTAGGAACGAAAATTGCCCGTAGATCGAGAGCTTGTTCTGGCTCAGCTCTCTTTTCGTCACAACGGTGCGATAAACGGAATGTAATACCGCACCGGCTGCTCCGATTCTCCGACCAATCTCAGCTCCATAGTCCCCTCACTCGCGAACAAGACCCCAAGGTACTTAAACTCCTTCACTTGAGGTTTTTACATTTTACATTTTATTTTTTTTTAATTTTTAAACACAGGTTGCTACGCCGTTTTAAGACAAGACTGCAATATAATATCTGACCTTTGTTTGACAATGTACCACACTACATTGTCAAATTTAAAACGTGTATTAACAACATAATACAGTAACAATACTTACATCTTTAGTCAATCGAAAACCTAAGCAAAATAACCATCTAGTTACTCATTTGTAACTGCAGTCTTCTTCACAGAAGACGACATTCAAGTTCACAACAAAACAAACAAAAACAATAAAACCGCCATCTTTGTAGTCTTCTCAGAACATTTAAGTGTGTGACACGCACATCGCAGAGCTCGCAAACCGTGGCTTTTTGGTCGAAAACGTGCACGTTGTCATCGTAACTCACTGGAAATCCAAAATACTTCCACACCGGCGACTTCAGGGAACGAGGGGGGGGGTTCAAGTTCTGTCGATGGGTCTCCTGCACCTGCAGATGCCATGCTGTCTTTTGACTGGCTGTTGCTAAGATACCGGAGGTTGACTCACAGCAGTTAGACACGCGTGTTTTTTGCAACTTGGCAATGTCGACCGGACGTGACATGGGTGTGATTTCGAAGTAAAATATAAAATCGGGACACCCTCATCCCTAACAGCGGTCGGCAATAGGAGTTATGATGTTACGTTTTTTTTTTACACATTTCTTGATGCTTTTTTTTAACATTTCATGTTTTTTTTCCACTTTTGTAACATTTTTACCACCTTTTTTGACTCTTTTTTTTTTTTCTTCTGTTTTCAAGGCTGTCAACGCTTTTGTCACTCGAAATAAAAATAAAACAACATATTCCTGGTATAGATAACTTTGAAAAGGAACTGATCCCACATGAAACTGACTCACGTTTAAAACTGGAGACGTGACGTCATCGCTTCTGCTTTATTCCTCCTGCTGTCACATTTTGGAGATTTTTGTTCTTCAGTGGCTTGCTTGTGTGTTTGTGGGACATTAGGACATCTGTGAGGACATCTCGGACCATGTGGAGCAGATTCACGCCCTGTTGGAGACCGAGTTCTCCCTGAAACTTCTGTCCTACTCCGTCAACATCATCGTTGACATCAGGTGAGTCTTCACAAAAGATTAGACGATGTTGTTTATCACGCTATCAAATATGTATATTCCAGCGCTGCTTTGTCTGATGTGTATCGATGAATCTCCTCGACGTCTCTGTGTCGGGTTAATGCCTGACGAGGTGTCCATTGTCAGGTATTAATGGGCGAGGGCGAGGCGTGACCCCCCCCCCCCCCGATGTGCAGCCATGCGCGGTGGATAAACCTTAGAAATCTGACTTTCTGTCATATTTGCTGAAACTGACCCAATGTTTGAGTAGAACTACATGAAGCAGATAATAAAAAAAATAAAAAAATCCTACGCTCACAGCCTGTAGTGTGATTTGCAAAAATCCACCGCTCTCTGTTCAGATGCACCAATCAGGGCCGGGGGGGGGGGGGGGGGGGTCTAACTGAGTGTCAATCACTGCACCCGCATTTCTAAGCATCCACCCCTCCCGTGCACACGAGCTGCAGATAGGTTACACTTCCCCTTCCCCCCCTCTTCACACGCTCTCTATCATGCACAGCTCTCCCTTTGTGGGGGGGGCTTAGGAGACCGTTTTGGGCTTTAGCGGAAAGGAGGGAGGGACTGAGGAGTTGTCAATGTTCAAATATTTGTCCTGGATCCTTGCAGTCCTCCTACCTATGCTAACCTTTAATTTCTATATCAATGCATTTTACAATGGAAATCAAAAGTTTTTTCCCAACAAAACTCGGTTTCCCTGGTTATGCCTGACGGTTTGTAGCGCATTAATTTAAAATGGTAAACAGTCAGTTTCACCGGCACTCCTTTAGTAGGTGTCCTACCATTCAGAATTGAGTATTCACCCAGATTAGGGTATAATAATGTTGCATGACCACATAGACAGCCCGTTGTGTAACTCCGGTGGTGTGTTGTGTGTTTTCAGGACAGTGCAGCTGCTGTGGCACCAGCTGAGAGTCTCCGTTCTGGTCCTGAAGGAGCGTCTGCTGCAGGGCCTGCAGGACTCCAACGGAAACTACACCCGCCAGACGGACATCCTGCAGGCCTTCAGCCAGGACCAGCAGCAGGTAAAAACCACATCAAAAACCCACCATAACCAGTCGCTGTCAACACAACAGGGTTCGTTTCTAGCAGTGAAACAGTTCCCATGAACTAGAGCGATCCTAAAATCCAACAAAATTAAAATTAAATGAAACTACAATCCAAGTAACTTTACATTTTAATCAAATTACTCCATAACCCGTAAATATTTTAGATTTTAAAGCTTCTTCTGAAACTCAGATGTACACACTTTCAACTCATTAAGTTTAGTTTAGTAAAGTTAGATAATCGATTAATTGGGTTTAGTTATTTCTTTAGGAAAAAATAAGGAATGTGACTATCTTCTAGTTTCTTCTCTCCTCTGTGACAGTAAACTGAATATCTTTGAGTTGTTGACAAAACGAGACATTTGAGGACGTCT
>NW_022605590.1:81626-84676 GCF_008692095.1 Etheostoma spectabile | reverse complement strand
TTTTTGGGAAACACTGATCCACATTTTTCTGACATTTTAGAGACCCGAAGAACTAATCCGTTCATCCAGAATGTAATCCACAGATTAATCGACAATGAAAACAATCGGTAGTTGTACCGAAAACTGTTTAACACCACCAAAGTGTTCTGTGCTGGATCTTTATCATCAGAAGACCCAACATTATGTATTTTAGTTTCAGTTTTGGTTGCTGTTTCTGTCTGAAATCATCAGCTGCTGTTTCTCGGATTCGGTCTGTTCGATTTCAAGAAAGAAAGTGCTTCACCTCAAACTGTTTACAACTTTATGATGCACTCTGCTGTTTCCAAAACAAAGCCAGAGCCAAAGTGCCTGTCTGTTAAATTTCAGGCATGAACGCACATGGTGTTGGAGTAATAAAAGCTAGATATGATAAAACAGAACACAGTCTAGTTGCGCTGTCCACTGTGGTGGAGTTTTGAAGTGAATGTAATGAGATGTTGATGTGAAAAGTACAATAACAAAAAAACTCTTGTAAACTTCTGTTTTATTTTGACTTTAACCATCGCTAATCATGTTAAAAGACAAGTTCAGCCATAAGACACAATGCAGATACAGCATGTGAAATGGTACACCCTGATAAGCTATTGAAGCTTGTGTAAAGGGGCCCATGCACTAGCAAATGATACACATTATAAATACTCTCTAAATAAAGAAAACATGTTTTATACAATATCATACATGTAACCTACAAGAAGAAGAAACTCTAACCCTACCTATGTGGTCCCAAGACATTTAGTCCATCAGTCTTAGCATTGGTCAAATAGATAAAATGCAGTAAACATGAACCAATAACAGTAGAAATCAAATCAAAGGATGTCAGCATCACTTGTTCAAAAAAATCCTCCTATCGTTCAGAGTATTCAAGCTTTAACATGTTTTAGTAGTAACTGTTCTCTTAGTCTCTTTTTAAAAGCAGACAAAAGCTTTTTTTTTTTTTTTTTTTACAGTGTTATCAACACTTCAAAATCCACGACATTGCAGCCAAAAACTATTTTCGGCCGGATCTCCATCACCTTCCGTTTTCTTTGTGTTGGAATTTTAAAATCCGGTGGATTTCTGAGGACTATGGTTACCTGGTCCTCAGGTCTCTGCAGGGTAAATCAAGATCAGCTAGTAGACAATCTGTCCAGTCTGAGGACTCTGGTTACCTGGTCCTCAGGTCTCGCAGGGTAAATCCAGACAGCTAGCTAGACTATCTGTCCAATCTGAGACATATGGTTACTGGTCCTTCAGAATCTAGCAGGGTAAATCCAGACAGCTAGCTAGACTATCTGTCCAATCTGAGTTTTCTGTTGCACACGACTAAAACTACTTTTCAACGTACTTGAGTTCCTTCCTGAGGCTGTTTTTGCAGCTGCACCATTGCTCCGTGTGGTGCTTAGCACGGCCCGTGCAATTGTGATTTGTTTAAAGAAATGCCGATAAACCAGAGTAGTTATTCTCCCATCCTGGAATGCCGTGTGGACTAGCCAGACCCTCTTCCGCAGCCCTGTGGAGGAAGGTCTGGCCGTGTGAGACATTGTAATTAAACATGATAATTTGTCCCTGTCCAGACTCGCCTGGACGCTCTGACAGAGGTGGACGACTGCGGTCAGCTGACCATCCGCTGCAGCCAGGACTACTTTTCTTTAGACTGCGGCATCACCGCGTACGAGTTGACGGACTACAGCCCCGGTGACGAGCCCGAGGCCCGGGGATCTGACCCCGAAGGCGAGGATTACGACCCCTCCCAGCCCCTCGATCCAGCCCAAGGCCCAAATCCAGAACCCCCAGGGGCAGGCGAGGGCCACGAATCCTGCTTCTCAAACCACGGACACCACAACAGCTTACCTGATCTCGACCCACCCGCCAACTCATCAAACCACAACCGTTCTCCGCCGACGTTACCCACAATGCAGTGTGGCAACCACGGCGAAAGTGCAAAGCGCCCCCTGCAGGGCGCGAGCCACAGCGCTGAGGTGTCGCCCACGCAGCCGTCGCTTCCCAAGAGAGCCGCTTTGTTCTCGGACGGAGGAACCGGGGTGGAGGACTCTCGGGGAGGCCTGGGGAACGGCGGCCCGCTCTCGGGGCTCCAGTTCCAGGCTGAGCTGAGTCGGAGCACCCCTTCTCTCGTGGACCCTCCGGACCGCACCAAGTTCTGGTTGGAGCTGGACTCGGTTTATCCAGAAAATGTCTCCCAGTCCTGCGAGAGCCTGCAGGTTTGTTTTCTGTAGTCATCTTTTTTTTTCCCGTAGATGATGCCTTGGAGAACATGATCCTGTTTAAATCTGTTTAAAATCAAAAACCATAACAGCTAAACATTCATTCTTTTTTGCAGCAGAACGCTAATGCTTCTGTCTTTCAGTGCATTAGTAAGGCGAAGCATGAAAATACTTTACAAATGATTTAACGGACAGATAAAATGGAGCGAAAGTCCCAAAAAACGATTTAAGGAAACTTTAGCTACGCAGCAACTCTCTCCAGTGTCCGTACAGCGCGAACATCAAAAGTCTGCTTTCTCATCTCAGCGGGCTAAAAGTTGAAGACAGATTAATAGTTGCATTTTCAACATGGAACATTTTACAATTAAAAAAAATGACATTTTATATCAGTGTAGTCAATTAAAACACAATTTGGAGTCTTCTACATATACCTCCAGACAGGCAACTGAAGGCTGGAGATTTACTCCCCAGGGCAAATACTATTTTCTTAAAACATACTCTGATCTATAAACACATGGAATTCTTTATCATTTTTATCGACTAAATTATCAAATAAATTAAAAACTATATATTGGAGCATCATATATTGTAGCATACTATAATGTGGACTGCCAGGCATTTCGTAAATCTGTGTTTTTCTTTTCATCTTGACTAATGTATAGTTTAAGAGATAAGATAAGATAATACTTCATTCATCCCACAGCGGGGGAAATTCCTTTGTCACAGCAGCATTCTCAACAATAACAGCAAACAAACAAACAAACAAACAAACAAGTAAACACAAGAAAAACAGGCAAACAGTAGACTATG
>NW_022605590.1:81357-81615 GCF_008692095.1 Etheostoma spectabile | reverse complement strand
GACTGAAGTAAAGTGGCGTCTAATAAAGGTTTTGTAAAGTAAAGTGCAGTTGCCATAGCACAAGAAAACAATATTGCGGTGTAAGTAAGTGACTTTAAAATTAAATTGAATGTGTAATTAAAGTAATAAAGCAAAAGTAGGTAACCATAATATAAGTTATATTCACCTCATGTGTTGATTATAATTTAACATGTATGTTTTAGATGCTGAGTAATATGTCATGCATGTTCTTAACCCTCATGTTGTCCTTGGGTCAAA
>NW_022605590.1:78997-81347 GCF_008692095.1 Etheostoma spectabile | reverse complement strand
GTTTTCCTATATCAATGTTCTTTTTAACATTATTATATACATATATTGTTATATAACCTATAACTACCCAATTGTTATTCCCCAAAATAACATGATTGATTCCACACAAGGCTCTTTGGCAAGTACACATCTCTACTTTCATTAATTTTTAGTCTGTGATTATCCATCAACATCCATTCCTTTTAATTTTTTAAAATCAAACATCAGGTATATTTTCCTATAAATGAGGTTTATTGACTATAAATTCCTAAAATTACTGTAAAACTAAAGTTAATGAGTTAGTGTCACGTGGTGTTGAAAACGTCAAAAATGTGACAAACATTGGAAAAAAGCTTTAAAAATGTTGAAAAAGGGACAAAAACGTAAGAAAAACTTAAAAACAATTAAAAGCGTCAAGAAAAGTGTTGATTTTCAATTTTGACGGTAAGACAACACGAGGGTTAAGGGCGGAGCTAACGGGGATCCTATAATTAACTAAACAGGTGATGAACGGGCGTAACCCTCAGAGAAACCGTGTGAGGTCCAGACAACTAGGACGCTCTCAGGGGGGCGAGGTCCCGAGGCCGCCGACCGAACCACGGGGCTCGTCCGAGGCCAGACCGCCCGCCAACGCCCCCCCGCCTCCCCAAAACCCGGGGTCCCGGGAGGAAAAATCCCAACAAATGGAGAGGACCCAGAGGGAGACACATGCACACAGCGAGGGGGACTCTGACTCCTCGTTGCCCTCCCCCGTGAGGGAGCAGTTGCTTTCCTCAGACCTGGACGCCTCCGGAGAGGAGTCAGACCCCCGACCGCATCCTGGCAAGACAGCGGTCTGGATCGTGAAGCGCCAGGGGCAGAAGGTGAGGGCTTGTTTGCTTTGTCAAGGATGGAAGTTTTTTTTGAGAGTTGAGGTTGTAGTACGTGTGTTTTCGTGTGAATTATTGTGAGACAGAGACAGGATGGACAGGGGTACGCAAACGTTGTCTGACTTCAGACAGTGGAAAACAAAAAAGACTCCGATTCATAAATCTGTGCTTGCAGGCCTGCATGCAAATGTCCCATTCATAAATCACACTTATCCTAAAAAATCAGCGCACATTCAAGAGTCTCATATTCTGGCCACAATCATCCGGCAATGGTCAATGCCAGAGGTGGAAACGGTACAAAAATATTCTACTGAGTAAAAGTAAAAAGAAGTTCATTTAAAATTTACAATACTTCAAACAAAACATGCTTAATCCTCGTGTTGTCTTTCAGTCAAAATTGAAAATCAAACCCGTTGTTGACGCTTTTTAGCAACGTTTTGTAACTTTTTCTTACGTTTTTGTCCCTTTTTTCAACACTTTTGATAGTTTGTGACTTTTTGACGTTTTCAACACTACGTAACACTACAGTTATTTTTGGAATTCATGGTCAATAAACCTCATTTATAGGAAATTATACCTAATGTGTGAGTTAGAAAAGCAGAAATTAAGAATTATTGAGACTAAAATTAAATTGTGTTAATTGCGTAGCTGTTGGAAATTACGTCATGGCAGTTTCCGGCCGCGTAGCCATGGTGACCAGCCACGCTGAGGCGGTACCAAATCTGCAATGGAAAACGCGTCGAGTAGAGACGAGGCGAGACGAGTCCAGCTGATACCAGCAGTGGAAAAACGCCATTAAACACTAAAAACATAGAGTCCAGTTGGGAAATGAACCTCTTTAATTGCTTAATTGTTTGATCAGATAATTCAAAATCGTGTGTTTTCTATCCTCCCCTTTCCTTTGGCAGGGGGCCCAGTTTTCATCCAGATCCAGCCCAGACAGGGAGCACTGGTTTGGGTCTGAGGAGTTCATGGCCCTCCCCGATCAGCTGCGTCAGACGGAGATGCTCGCCACGAAGCTGGGGCGTCTGGCTCAGTCCATCCCCCTGGTTAGTCACGCTAACGTCCTTCTTCCAACATCTGCCCAAACTTTACTTTATCTGTACCACCTTTAAATCATTGTTATACTGCTCATCTTAGCCTAACTTATTATATCTATCTGTAAAAATTCTGTCTATAATAATAATAGCCGCCTGTATATATATATATATATATATTCATAGTACATACTCACCTGTAAACTCTGTAAACCATTAGTATGTTATGTTATTTGCACATATCTGTAAAAATTTGCACTTATAGTTATATCCACCAAATTCCTAGCTGTAAATCTTGCTCACAATACTTGTTAACTTTATTTTATATTCATAGGACAAACCCATCTGTAAAACTCTGTTTATAATAGTATTAATTTCTATATTTATTCATTACATAGCCATGTCCTGCCCTTATGGAACCAGTGTATATCCTGCACTTACTGCTATTGACCTTCTGGTCAGACC
>NW_022605590.1:78328-78977 GCF_008692095.1 Etheostoma spectabile | reverse complement strand
GTTGCCTTGTACCTGTGTAATGACAACAAAGTTGAATCTAATCTAATCTAATCTAATCATAGACATATAAAAAGAAAACCATGTGTGGCATCGTGTCCTGATTTTTTGTTTTGCACATGAATATTATGATAAAGAAACCACTATGTCCTGCAGATGCCCGATGGCCGTGACTCTACCCAGAAGGCTTTGCAGAACGTGGACGACTGGGATTTGACCGAGCTCAACCCGGACTGGGAGGCGGGGGAGAGCGACGAGAGGGAGAGCGGGGACGACATGCCTTCTCTCCTGCCACCGCTGGTACACATCTTATGTTTTTGACTCCATGAATACTGGAAAAAAAATGTGTTGATTTCAGTTCTTTCAAATCAAGGCTGAAGACTTTTTGGTTTGATGCTACCTGTTTTTAAAGAATTGTTTACACTCACCTAAAGAATTATTAGGAACAACTGTTCAATTTCTCCTTAATGCAATTGTCTAATAAACCAATGAAATGGAAGTTGCTTCCATGCATTTAGGGGTGTGGTCCTGGTCCAGACCATCTCCTGACCGCGTCCAGACCATCTCCTGAACTCCAAACTGAATGTCAGAATAGGAAAGAAAGGGGATTTAAGCAATTTTGAGCGTGGCGTGGTTGTTGGTGCCAGACGGG
>NW_022605590.1:67302-78309 GCF_008692095.1 Etheostoma spectabile | reverse complement strand
ATCTGCTCAGTTACTGGGATTTTCATGCACAACCATTTCTAGGGTTTACAAAGAATGGCGTGAAAAGGGAAAAACAGTTGTTAACTGATCTTTAATGTTGTATGTACATGGAGCACTTTGACTTGCATTGTTGCTGAAATGTCTTCTTTAAATAAACCTGCCTTGCCAGAATATATTCCCATGACGTGTTTTTTTCCGCCTCAGCTTCCTTACCGGCGAAACCTGGTCAGCCGCTTCAGCTCCACCTCCTCCAGCGATGTTGCTCTCTCATTGGACGAAAGCATAGAGTCCGGCCCGTTGAGTGACCTGCAGTCTGAGGAGGACGAGGGACGGAGGTCCGCAGAGCGCCGCCTGCGGCGGACAGCGCCCCCGGTGGCCATGCGTGGAGGTGCGTCCCTGGTGCACCAGCTGCTGGAGGACATCAGAGAGAGTCAGAACCAAGACCCCGCCATCTGGAAGAAGTTAGAGGTATGGCTTCCTGTCGCTGTTTCGGCTTTGATGCTTAGCCCGTCAGTGTTTTCGGGGTTTGTCTTTCTTCAAAGAAACTAGCTTGTTTCTCCAATCTGAACCTATGTATCCCGGTGGTACACATGTGCGGTAGTTTGAATGAACATTATTGCTGCTGAAAAGAGAGAGCTGTAGCTTAGCTCCAAGATGGCTGACACTCAGCTCGCTTTGGGTAAAGAGTACAGCCCCCTATGGGCGGGTTGAAAACATGCAGAACTAGCGGTCGTGTGTAGTCGACAGCCTCTGGGCAAAAATGCCTCCGATGACGCTAAATGATTTTTGCGTCATCAGAGGCTTTTTTCCAGATCCACGACATAGAGAAATCTCGTCTCAGGGGGACATGAGGGAGGGAAGCACGGTCATTCGAAAATACTACCCGGGTTTCTACTGATACAAAGCTTAATTCTAATTGGTGAAGTATCCCTTTAAGAGCTCCCAGCCTATCAAAATAAAGTACTAACACAGAAAGAATTACCTTGCTAGCAAATGATGACAAATCCGAGAAAAAACTAAGAGATTTTTCTTGAACTCTAAATTGCCGCCCTCCCTCTTTCTATCTCTCTGTGGGCTCCTTCCACTTCCTGTGGGCTGTCCTTGAAAGATCCAGGTTACGGACCATGTGACACACTTTGAAACTTGTGTACACAAGTTAGGAAACACACTGGTGTACATGAAACAAGTGTGGTATAGATAGATAGATAGATAGATATTGATCCCAATGAAATGGGAAATTACAGTGTTGCAGCAGCAAAATCAGTCACACAGCTCAGAATATAAATATACATGATATACTAGGATCCAACATACATGCATACAATATACATGGAATAATACTAGGATAAAATGCAAGAAGAAATATTTGAATATATACAAATATATACTTAGTGCAGTATTGTGGGGTCTCAGAGTCTTATCTATCACCCAGTGATGACGTATTAAAAAGTTTTATTGCCTGTGGTAGGAATGTGTCTACTTTCATTATTTTGTGCGATGTCTGGGTCTAAAACTGTGAACGCCACACTCCCCAAAACTAAAATGAATTACTATGAGGATGTTTTGAATTGCCACAAGGTTCAGTTAGCATTTAACGCAGAAAAATACTTGGTTAAGTTTGGTCAAAAGATCAAATGAAACCAATGTTGACTGTTGGTAGGAACCAGGGTGCTGTCAGCCGTCTTCTGTGTCAAAGTCTCACACTTTATTCAACCGTTCTGCAGCTTTATTCTGAAGGGGCACGTCCACCTTAATATGGATTCACATTGGCAGCTGTCAGACGTTGCAGCAACAAAACCTGTCTTTCCATTCATTTTGAATGGTGGTAGTGTGTTTAGGCTGCCGCACGGGGGAGCTGGGGAAAAAAACACAATGGCCTGCAGCAAACAAGGTTAGACCGAGTCAACTTTTTCCCACGTGTCCGTGTGTTTTGAGGCGGTGTGAGAGTCCCAAACGGGAAACATCACCGCCAACAAGAAGGTTTTAAAACCCCAAACACAAGCCCTGAACTGCACCGGGAGTTTGTGGAACAGCTGACTGTTTCCTCCGTCCCTCCGTCTCTTTTCTTTCTCGCTTTCTTTGGGAAATGAAGCTGCCTTCAAGTGCGTTCGGAAACCTTGAGATCCACAGTAATAAACAGTGACTGTGAAATATACAAAGTCTACTTGTGACATCCCTGCAGCGAATCGCCGGATCCTCTTTTAGCAACTGGAGACTACTTAGCAACTAAAGGAAGCAAAGGAAGTTTTTCCTCGCCACTGTCGCACTGTTGCTTGCTCTGGAGGAAAAAACTGGAACTGTTGGGTCCTTGTGGATTCTGGAGTGTGGTCTAGACCTGCTCTATCTGTGAAGTGTCTTGAGATAACTCTTGTTGTGATTTGATACTATAAATAAAATTGAATTGAATTGAATTGAACTAAGAGCACTGGACCTCCAACGTGGCTGACGGAAGCTGCATTACGTCACCTGACGACCTTCATAACCAGACGCCTGTTTTAGCTGCATTAGCATTATTATTGTTTTTTTTTTTTTTTTAATTCCCTGCACTTTTATTCTGACAAAGGACGGCGAGTCGGACCTAAAAACCACCGGCGCCTCTTCTCCTCCTTTCGCTGCAGCCGCCCTGATGGATTGGAGGGCTGATATCGGATCGTCCCGTGGCCCCGTTAATTCATCACCTCCCTTTTTCAAAGGTCAAGTTTGATTGGCAGGCGGATTATTGATGAGGCTGCCTGGTGAACTAATCAGTCATATCTGTCATATTGAATATGGTGAAATGTCAATAGCTCTGGGGATTCGTTCTCCTCGTGGCTGCTCGTTTAATTAGCGCTATAAAGCCGCTCTGCCGCCTCCTCTAATTTTTTTTTTTTTTTATTGTTTAATTTTATTCAGGTTTATTTCATTCCCTTTCTCTCTCTCTCTCTCTCTCTCTCTCTCTCTCCTTTATTGCTTAAATATTCTAATTCTGAATATGCGTTGCACCCAAAGCAACGTTTTTACTTTGCTGCCGTAACGTCCCAGTGTCCCCTCGGGGATCAGTGAAGTTCAGCGCATCGGTCTTATCCGGCGTTAGCCGGGTCACGAGCCCTCAGACAGACCCGCACCGCGGAATAAGATTATAGCGAGGACGGGGGGGGGGGGGGGGGGGGTGATACGCCCGATCAATCTGGGAGTCTGTGAGGGCCCGTCCTTGGATGTGAGTTTGATCCCCTCATCGAATTACTAAGTCCTCCATATTCCCAAATTCAAATCAAACCGGCAATGTCTATATTCTAATTAATGATGATTTGACTGATGAAATGTCAAAGCTGTCCCCCTCTCTCCTCTCCCTCTCTTCCCCCTCTTCCTCTCTCCCTCCTCTCTCTCTTCTTCTCCCTCTCTCCACTCTCTTCCCCCCTCTCTCTCTCTCCCTCTTCTCTCTCTCCCTCTCTCCTCTCTCTCCTCCTTCTCTCTATCTCTCCTCTCCCTTCTATCCCTCTCCCGCTCCTCTCTCCCCCTCTCTCCTCTCCCCTCTCTCTCCCTCTCTCTCTCTCTTCCTCTCTCCCTCTCTCCTCTCTTCTCCTTCTCTCTCCTCTCCTCTCTCTCCCTCTCTCGCTCTTCTCTCTCTCCCTCTCTCTCCCTCCTCTCTCTCTCCCCTCTTCTCCTCTCTTCCCTCTCTTCCCTCTCCCTCTCCTCTCTCTCCCTCTCCTCTCCCCTATTCTCCCTCTCTCTATCTCCCCTCTCCTCTCTTCTCACTCTTCTCTCCTCTCTCCCTCTCTCCTCCCTCTCTCTCTCTTCCCTCTCTCTCTCTCTCTCTCCTCTCCTTCTCTCTCTCTCCTCCCTCCTCTCCTCTCTCTCCCTCCCTCTCTCTCCTCTCTTTCTCTCTCTCCCCACTCTCTCTCTTCCACTCCTTCACTCTCTCTCTCTCTCTATCTCTCTCCCTCTCTCCCTCTCTCTCTCTCTCCCTCCCTCTCCTTCTCCCTCTCTCCCTCTCTCTGAAATATTTGTATTTCTTTTTAAAAGCGGACAAACAGAATCCCACGTGGGGAATCTCCACTAACGCCACACTTTAATCAAATGGAGATATTCCACATCGGCCTGTTCCAACTCCTCATTAAAGTAACAATCATGTTGGGGGTATGTTTCTCTCACATTCAAATAGTAGTTCATTTATGGCCCCCCCACCTTTCAAATATGTAAGAGATAAAACATGTTCAGGTGTCCTGACTTATTAAAAAACTATCGGCGATGAATCTGTTATGTAAGATATCAAAGCCGACTTATTGAAGAAAACCAAAACGGAAGCTACGTTCAATTTTCTTTGTTCGGGCTGTTTTTTTTGTAGTCAGTCATTTGATTAATTTTTACAGTAATTTACAGACGATAATCTTTTTTTTCTTCTTCCTACATCCCTTAAATCAGACGTCAACAGCTCTGGGAACAGCATGCAAAATAAATGGTAAAAGCAGCGGCTCTGATTAGTCCATTGCTAGAGTTTTACACTCGTCCTCGTGGCATGCCCTGTACATTTCAGACACAATAAGTAATAAATCTGTAATCCGCGGCACGTTCAGGGCCCTATGCAGCTTCCCCTGAATCATTCAGACCCCCTCTGGCACTCACTATTTCAGCTTTGAGTTCATATTCTGTAAGCCTCAATATCATGCAACAATGTAAAGTATTGAGTTTGGAGTTGAGATATATATATATATGAATAGATGGATGGATGGATGCAGGATACAGATTCTGAGCATCTGAGCTGGCAAGACTCTTTAATTGCTATCTTGTGAAATATTTATTCGGAGAGGATTACAGAAATAAACACACTCTCTAGAAGAAATATAAATCAAAACGCATAAAAAAAACCTACTATGAATGATGCTCTGCTGGCTCACACATGAGGACACCTTGTGTTAAACACACACACACACACAGACACACACACGCAGACACTCCTCGTTCCTCTCTGCTCTTGGGTAATTAGCTGATTAGCTGCTTAATTAGCAGCATGTAATCATGGCGATGGATGAGCTGCCTAATTGAGGAAGTGAAGAGAGAGGAGAAGTCTCAGTGTGGAGGATGACACTCTGCCTCTCTGCAGAAAGTCTCCTCTGAATACAGCAGAGTAAAATAAAATAGAAAGGACAAAAAAAAAAAAAGATCTTCCATCCAGGGAGGAGAGACTGTGGGAAGATCAGCGTCGGAGCAGAAATGAATCAAGTCAGTCCGGCAAGTGTCGTGTTTGTTGTTGGAGGCGAAGTGATTTTATTAGAGTGAAGAAGAATTCATATCTGAACTTTATGGTGCAGAAATTCTATTACATTTGCTGTCAGTAAAAAAAAAGAAATCGGGACAGGTGCAGACATCCAGGTTCATTTTCAAACCAGCAAATGTGGAAGAAGTATCTAGATCCTTTAAGTAAAAGTACTAATACCACACTTTAACCCTCATGCTGTCCTTGGGTCAAATTTGACCCGTTTTCAGTTTTTTTATCACAAAAAATGGGCCTTTTGAAATAAGCGCTCAAAATGTCAACGTAACAAATATCAAATAACTTTGGGAAAAACGTTTTAAAAAAGAGAACGCACAACATCGGAAAAAAGTGACAAAAATATCAGAAAAAGCGATAATAGTATGTCATGGTTGACGGGAAGACAACACAAGGGTTAAAAATAGTCTTTTACAAGAAAAAGTCCAGCATTGAAAATGCGACTTAAGTAAAATCATGTATAAGTACCTCAACAAGTACCTCAACATTTGTACTTGCGTAAATGTAGGCCTACTACTTACCACAGTTACATTCCACTACTCCAAAACCATTGTTTTCCACTAGGAGAAATAGCAAAATCAAACTGGACTTGGACTATATTTAGCTGTTAACTGAGCTGTTAAATTTCTGGTATTGCAAAAAGTGAGGTCTCCGTGTGTTTTCTTGATATTAAAAAAGGTTTGAGGTGCTAAATGAATACTGTGAAAGTATCCTAATGCTTAATTCACAAAGAAATGCACACAGCCCGTATTCAGAAACTGTGAAACTAATGAACAAGCCTCCGGGACTTTTATAAAGGTAAAAAGTGCCGTTACAGTCGTTTTCCCGGGTGCAACGACGGTGCAGGGACACAGAGAGTGCAGATTTTTAAAATATTTTTTTTCAAATTTTTCAGGTTTTATGTAACAGAACAGGGCAAAAAAAAACAAGCTCAACAACAAAAAACAACGGAGCTGTCAGGAAAATTTAAAATTAAAAGCGCGTCTTGGATGATGGATGTCATGTTGCTGCTATCTACATGCCCAGATGTTGTAGCGATACAAGTTGCAATAACGTCAAGAGCACATCTCTACAGAAAAGAATCACACGTTTTTAAGATAGTCAATGAATGGTCGTTGCGTATCCTTCCCATCTGGATGATCCCAGTCATTTCGTTTAGCCATTTATGAAGGCAGGGAGGAGCGGGCGACTTCCATGTCCAGAAGAATCATTTTCTTTGCGGCAACCATGTCGAGCATTAGTGCTTGTTGTGTCTCAGGCGGGTACCCGAGAGCCTTCTCTGAGCACCCGAAGAGCGCCACCTCTGGGTCTGGGGCAACGTCCGAGTTAAAGACCAGACTGAACCACTGAAATACATCACACCAAAACTTATGCAATTGAGGACATAAGAAAGTGACGGGTAGATTCTGTGCAGCTTTAGCTTAGAGTAGTGTAATCGATGAACAACTTTATATTGAATCAGTTTATATCTTGTATTGATGGAGCATGTATGAATTCCAGTCAAGGCTTCATTCCAGGTATCGTTAGACACCTCAAGCCCCAGTTGGTTAGACCAAGCTTCTCTGAGATGGTGAGTGGATGTGGAGATGGCGAACAGGGAAGACTGGGCGTTTTTAAAACGGGGACTTAAAGCTATAGTGCGTAGTCTCTGTCTCCCCCATGAGGAACTCTAAATAATGACAACAAAACTCTTGGTGCGTCCACATGATGCAAGCCTTCCGTGATCGCACACAGCCACCTCCTTCTCCACACATTTGCTAGTAGCCGAAGAGGACATGGAGGATTAAAAAAAAAAAAACATGATTGACTCTTCAGAAGAGGTCTTCATCTTCACTTGAGAAGAAAGTTGCTGGACGACACAGTCTTCTTAAAACGGCCATACTGAGAAATCCAGAGAGAGTTGTGTCTGAATTAGCTTTGTAGCAACTCATTTGGCAACGGCTTGAATGTAACGGACGCTCATTAATATCCAAAAGTTACGCACTGAAACTTTAAAGAGACGGGCGCTAAAACCAAGCGTCTGTTTTTGAACATTAATGCACGATGACATGGTCTAGTAGAAACCCCAAATACGTAAGTATGAACCTGAAAATAATTATGTTGGATCTTTAAGTGAAAATAAAATCTTGTCGTTATCACAACGTCTTTTCATGACTTTTTTGGGTCATTAAATTATATATTAAATATAAATAGTGTCACCTTTTTTACTGCCAATCGATTCCATTCATTGTAACACTGATTCATGGTTCATTCTCTCCCAAAAAGTGTGTATTTCTGTCCTTTTTACGCCCAAAGATTGTCAATGCAAAATGAAAAACAACTCGTTTGTGTATCTACTTCCACAACTTTTTTTTTTTTTGCTACCACTATTTTGTAGAATATTTCTTGTTTTTTGTTGTTGTTGTAGTTCTTCACGCTGCCTTGGCTGTTGGACATGAATGTTTTACCCAACACTGTTTCTCCCTCTTTGGACCTTGACCCCCTTATCATTCCCTCACACGATCTGTGTCCACATCACGTAGATCCGCGGCTTGTTTCATGAACATTTATGAGCCCAACGCAGGAAATATAAATATACACGCGAGAAGCCGACGTTCCTAATTGAGCTGTATGGGATGTGGCTCCTGAAGTGCGTGGAGTTTTTCCTGAAAACACACCTTAAGAAACAGCAGACAGAGGAAGAGTCCATCAGTTAGATAAGTTTCCTACACGTCATGTTATCACGTCGTATGTGCTGTGTGCGGCGGCGGCGGCGGCGTCCTCAGTGTGAGGCGTCTGTGTGTTCGGCTGCTCTGCGGCACGCCGGCCTATCTGCGAGCAGTGGGAGACAGACAGACAACAGACTCGGATCAACACTCGTCTGATTGGCCCGGTGGGGGGGGCGCAGGGACGCCCACCGGCAGCAGAGTGGATAGGAAAATAAGAAAGAGACGGCGGGAGGATGCTCCCTTCTTCTTTAGTGTGTCTATAGATAAACAGGTAAAACAAGGAAAAAGGTAAAGCTCACAGAGAGAAAGTTGAGATTCAGAATTTGTTTTTGTTGAGAACCTTTTGGAAAATTGTGTGAACTTTACTCACTGGTAAGATAAATTAAGGATTATACCACAACTAGCTGATAAATAAACACAATGTAAGCAATTGCCATGTACTCTGCCTGCAGTGGATGAATCAAATCAGATAACAATTAGTAAATACTCATGCAATAGACATCAGCGAAGAAGCCAAGGCACTCGTCTTTTTAAGAAGGATTTTGTAAAATAAAAAGACAATATATTTTGTCTTTTGGATTCGTTCATGGTCCTCACCAAAGAGCACCACCTTTTTTTATCATTAATATGTTACAAGAAGCTCTCCAATCTCTTCCTTTCTTCAAGGAAATACTCATGATGTTGACCCAAAATCACCTTGTTATCATAAGCATGAAAACTTGGAAGGGGCATTGCTGCGAATTTGGGATAATCAGAAGAAAACCTCTGAATTGGATCTTAAAAAATGATACTTTTTCCTCTGAATATTACCCCCCTCTCTGGGCACCGCAATTTTGTATTTTTTTTCCCCACAATGGGCCTAATACGCCCGGTAATAAAGTGACATTTTAATGCTAAACGCTGCAATTACTGCAATCAGAAGTTCCCGTGCAGTATATGGGGAACTGAGGGAGACTGATTACATTCTTTCAGCTCTTTAAGGTGAAGTGACATCCACATTTTCAGTGTTACAAATCTAGTGTCACGATGTAGTTAATGTCAGCTGCAGGTCCGTATTTCTGTTGAAGGAAACATCCCCAACATGCGAAACAGTTCACTGTTAAATGAAGACTCTGAGACCGGTGTAGCTTTTTTTTTTTTTGGAAAACGGTAAAAAAAAAACAGTTAAAATGCATAATTTTGCAATGCAAGATTGGTTCAGTGACATGTGTCCTGTCACAGAGAGGCAGTGGATATTCACTCAGAAGAGAAAGCCGTGCAGGCTACAGTAGCAGACAGGTCAGAGTTTTATAGCACACGTATGAATATGTTAAACGTAAACATTGTGGGGCTTTCGGAGACGTCTCTATCCCCACGGCAACAGCTGGCGGTGGAGGGGTCTTCCAGGGACGAGCTCAGGGACGCAGTCAGGTGTAACTGGCGGCCTTGTCTCTCTCTCTCTCTCTCTCTCTCTCTCTCT
This sequence comes from Etheostoma spectabile, assembly GCF_008692095.1. Taxonomy (NCBI): domain Eukaryota; kingdom Metazoa; phylum Chordata; class Actinopteri; order Perciformes; family Percidae; genus Etheostoma; species Etheostoma spectabile. The sequence goes on along the minus strand of NW_022605590.1, from coordinate 68,894 downwards.
CTCCTCCCCCCATCCTTCATCTTTTTATCACTGTCTAAACCCCCTTGCTCGTTCCACTCCTCTTTTCTTCCTTCCTTCTACGGAAGCACATTTATGTTTCAGGATATGAAATAAATTCAAATGAAGAATCAAAAGAACACAAATGCAGAAAATATGAATGTGGTTGTAGGACGCTGCGGTCCTTGTCCATATTTAAAACTTGTGAGGTAATACAACAGTGTTTTGTCACTGATTATATGCCACTCTGCAGCATACAACAGATGTCTTATTTTATGGATCGATTTCCACGTCGATTGATCCAACACCAAAGATTCTTTTGTACCATAAAATGTTATATATAATGTTTCCAAGATTGTTTCCTTGGTTCATTAACTCGTAACAGGGTGAACGGCACTTCTGCATTTGCTTTTGCTATCCAACTATTGGGATCTGTAGTTCGAATAAGACATAAGAATAGTGGGAATGGTAACAGTAATAGGAAAAGTCCTCTTCCAACCTGTAGGGGGACCGAAGAGGAAAAGTGCAAAAGGTTCTGGTTGACAAGTAGCTAATGTAGGGTGACCAGACGTTCCCAGTTTCCGGGGACAGTCCCCGCCCGGTATTGGTGACCTGTCCCCAGAAATGTCTCCGGTTTTCACTGTGGCTGACAGACCCGAAATTGGAATAAAAGAAAGAAAACATTGACCAAACGGAGCCGATAGTCGCTCAAGGCAGCCAGAGCCAGCGTTGCTCAGAGCTCAGAGATGATTTAGAAAGCCCTATTTTACGATGCTGAAATATCTGATTATTTACATTCTGTCTGGTGGGTTTAGCAAATGCAATTTCGCGGACTTTTATGTTTTAAAAAGGATCTTAATCTTTAACAGAAAGGTCGACCCCCCTAAGTGAAGGAGTTTAAGTACCTTGGGGTCTTGTTCGCGAGTGAGGGGACCATGGAGCGTGAGATTGGTCGGAGAATCGGAGCAGCGGGGGGGTATTACATTCTCTTATCGCACCGTTGTGACGAAAAGAGAGCTGAGCCAGAAGGCAAAGCTCTCGATCTACGGGCAATTTCGTTCCTACCCTCACCTATGGTCATGAAGGCGGGTCATGACCGAAAGAACCAGATCAGGGTACAAGCGGCCGAAATGGGTTTCCAGGAGGTGGCTGGCGGTCTCCCTTAGAGATAGGGTGAGAAGGCCAGTCCTCCGAGAGGAGCTCGGAGTAGAGCCGCTGCTCCTTCGCGTGTGAAAGGAGCCAGTTGAGGTGGTTCGGGCATCCGGTAAGGATGCCTCCTGGGCGCCTCTAGGGAGGTGTTCCAGGCAGTCCAGCGGGAGGAGGCCTCGGGGAGGAAACCAGGATGGTGGAGAGATTATATCTCCAACCTGGCCTGGGAACGCTCGGGATTCCCCAGCGCGAGCTGGTTGATGTGGCTCGGAAAGGGAAGTTTGGGGTCCCCTACTGGAGCTGCTGCCCCTGCGACCCGATACCGGTTAAAGCGGATAAAGATGGATGGATGGATGGAGAAAGGTCGACCTCCTTAGAAATCCTTTCCATAATGTTGTCAGACACTTGGAGTATTAATCTGAGTCTGTCAGCAGCAAAACGAGCAC
>NW_022605590.1:66844-67292 GCF_008692095.1 Etheostoma spectabile | reverse complement strand
GTAAATACAAGCTGGACAATTATCCTATTAACTTGTAGCTTGTTTCTCTGCTGCTGACTGCAGAGGTCTCATTTAATACTGGATCAATGTTAAGGAAGAATATTTCCTCAATAGTTTTTTTTGTATCTGAATCTCAATGAGCTGTTGAAGAAACAAGCCTGAAGCAAAAAAAAAGCAAAAGCTGTCAGATAAATGTAGTTCAGTTATTTCATTACGACATTATGAAATATTGGGACTTTCTATCTTGAAATATTAGGACTTTTTACCTTGAAATATCAGGACTTTTATTCTTGAAATATTAGGACTTTCTATCTTGAAATAGTCGCCTCTGAGGTGTAGTGGAGTGGAGAAAGAAGTAGCAGCAGGGGTAAGTCTAGGGTCAGACCTTTGGGGGGGGGTGGGGGGGGGCTCAGACCCTAATGAGAACAGGTCTAGGTCTAGTGTCCCC
>NW_022605590.1:61545-66834 GCF_008692095.1 Etheostoma spectabile | reverse complement strand
TTAAGTTTTACAAAATTAAAAACATGACGTGTTTTGGAGGTATATACGCTTCTGAGCAGAAAACGTCCCCGGATTTTGTCTGAGAGATCTGGTCACCTTAAGCTAATGCTAATGCTAGGTCTATAAGGTTGGCTAATTCTTGGTGGGTAACACAAAGATCACGTTCTTTCAACACTCAGTGGACACGTCCATAGACAGTCAGCCCCCCAGCCAGCTAGCAACCAGCGCTGTCAGCACTTAACTCCGGTGCCAAGGACGCTAACGGCAGTTTATTGAACCCTCGGGAAACAGACCCGGGCCCCCGAGTCAGAACAGCGGCCGTTCATAACGTTACACCTCTGTTAGCGTTACCGGTGTCCAGGTCTGTACCGTTCACCAGGTGCATCAATCAACCAAAGACTGCTAGCATTTCCCATCAAAACCAACAGATTCTGTTAGCCTCAGATCTTCTACGTAAGTGTATAAATACTCAAAATTAAAGTGCAAAAACTGTCAAAATATACTACGAATACCAAAGTAAAAGTATGCAGAATGAAGTACGTGAGTTAAGTGTGTTACATAAATATTTGATTTCACACCAGACACAGCGGTCTCCTGTGTCCTGTTTTTGTTTGAGCCATCCCTCCCTTAACCTTTATTTAACCAGGAAGTCCCTTCTTGAGATTGAAATCTCTTTTCCGAGGTGGACCCGGCCAAGACGGCACACCGGTTACACTATAAACCGAAATACAGCAGAGTCAACTTCACACATAGAGGGAAGGAACAGGTCACATGAGGCAGTTACAGTTTTTAATTACATGGCATTGTAACACGGCCTTAAATTCATTCCCTAGATGGACTTTGATTCGAAATGCATTTGTGATACGCCAAAGACAAACGTAAACATGTTCCCCTCAAAACGCTGAGAACGCAGTTTCATTGCACGGGAATGGGTTTATATTTGGATATGGATTTTTATCAGAATACATCATAGAAAATCTGCTAATAGATATAGGAAATATAGGTGGTGGTGCCACCCCCGTTACCCCCCTTCTAGCCCCACCCCTGGCATAAAAACATGCAACATAAACCAACAATCGTCATATGCATCCCTGAGATTTGCTAGCAGTCCAACCCCTCTCCTTTCTGTTTTTTATTATTCAGGTTTTAATGACTTGGTAAGCGATGATTGACAGGGAGGGAGGGTCATTGATACTTGGATGCAATGCATTGTTATGTAGGGTGGATTGTATGTTGTGTGTGAGTGTAAAGTCTTTGTGTTGTTGATGTTTACAGCAGCCTGACGTAGCACTGATGCCCCAAGACACATTTCCCTCAGGGGACAATAAAGTTGATCTTGATTTTGATCTTGATCCTCAATAAGATAAAGTTGTAAGATTATGAAATGACGAGCTTTCGTTGCTGCTTTCACTTCCCGCAGCCCAACAGCAGTTCTATCTTTTAATATTGTGCTTGTCTCGTGCACGAGAGTCCGACGCCCCCCCAACATCGTCTGTCAGGAGTTTTGAGTCCAAACCGATCAGCGTCGTCCTTCAGAACCGCCCCCCCCGAACGGTAATTAACCAGCGGTGAAGAGCCGAACCGCGGGAGGAAGAGATGAAGCAGATATCAGAGCGGTTATCCAGGCGGCGGAGGATCAGAACGGGCGTTTCAGCTCCCAGCAGGCCGCTCCCCCCCGCAGGAGCCGCACTGGTTTAGAGACTTCAAAGCAGCCGTAAGCAGCCCAGTGAAACTCGGGTCGATATCCAAAACCAACGCCGCGCCTTCTCCTCCATCCTCCTGTTTTTCTCCCCCCTTATTCACCACGTTTCTCCTCTTCCTCTGTTCCCGTTAACCTCGCTTCTCATCTCATGTCGAGTCAACTTTATGTATAAAAGCCAACACAAGATGACCCAGAGTGTTTTGAAAGTGGCCTTGATAGAAAACGTGACACAGATGAAAAAGAACATAAACAGCAATTTAAAATGTAATACGGTGGATAAGCACATGAGAAGCTTGGTCCAGACTAGATTAATGATAGACTAGTCTACAGCCACGACGTTCCACTTCCGGGATCTCTTCCTCTTCCTCTTCCTCTTTCTTTGTGTTGGCGTCCTAACCTCCGGTGGATTTCTGAGGACTATGGTTACCTGGTCCTCAGGTCTCTGCAGGGTAAATCCAGACCGCTAGCTAGACTTTCTGTCCAATCTGAGGACTATGGTTACCAGGTCCTCAGGTCTCGGCAGGGTAATCCAGACAGCTAGCTAGACAATCTGTCCAATTGAGGACTATGGTTACACAGGTCTAGGGCTCTGCAGGGTAAATCCAGCAGTAGCTAGACTATCTCTCAATCTGAGGATATGGTTACCAGGTCCTCAGGTCTCTGCAGGGTAAATCCAGAACGCTAGCTAGACATCTGTCATCTGAGGACTATGGTGACGGTCCAGGTTCTGCAGGGTAACAGACAGCTAGCTAGACATCTGTCCAATCTGAGGACTATGGTTACCAGGTCTCAGGTCTCTGCAGGGTAAGTCAGACAGCTAGCTATGACATCTACTCCCATCTGAGGACTATGGTTACCAGGTCCTCAGGTCTCTGCAGGGTAAATCCAGACGCTAGCTAGACATCTGTCCCATCTGAGGACTATGGTGACTGGTCCTCAGGTCTCTGCAGGGTAAATCCAGACAGCTAGCTAGACTATCTCTCCAATTGAGGCTATGGTTACCAGGTCCTCAGGTCTCTGGGGTAAATCCAGCCGCTAGCTAGACTATCTGTCCAATGAGGACTATGGTTACCAGGTCACTACGAGTCCTGCAGGGTAAATCCAGACCGCTAGCTAGACATCTGTCCAATCTGAGGACTATGGTGACCTGGTCCTCAGGTCTCTGCAGGTAAATCCAGACAGCTAGATACTATCTCCAATCTGAGGACTATGGTTACCAGGTCCTCAGGTCTTCTGGGTAAATCCAGACCGCTAGCTAGACTATCTGTCCATCTGAGGAATATGGACCTGGTCCTCAGATCTCTGAGGGTAATCCAGACAGCTAGCTAGACTATCTGTCCAATCTGAGGACTATGGTTACCTGGTCCTCAGGTCTTTGCAGGTAAATCCAGACAGAAGCTAGACTATCTGTCCAATGAGGACTTGGGTACCTGGTCCTCAGGTCTGCAGGGTAATCCAGCAAGCTAGCTAGACTATCTGTCCAATCTGAGGACTATGGTGAACTGGTCCTCAGATCTCTGCAGGGTAAATCCAGAAGCTAGCTAGACTATCTGTCAATCTGAGGACTAGGTGACTGGTCCTCAGATATTGCAGGGTAAATCCAGACAGCTAGCTAGACTATCTGTCCAATCTGAGGACTAACCTGACCTGGTCCTCAGGTCTCTGCACTATCTCTAGACTATCTCATATGATCTGATTTATAAAATGAATCTCATTATACTACGGGGTGAAAGCATCAATATAATTAAAGTATAAATAAATCATTACAACTACAAGGTAAATTTAAAGTAGATGTTCTCAAAACTCTCAGTAATCTGAGGTGCCTCCAGGATTTATACATATGTTTATTTGGGTAATCACCTGTTTTGTTTATGCCTTATGTTTGAATGGTCTGGAATATTGTTGTGACTGCGTCATCTTTTTCTTGATTTTTCACAATTTTTCCTTTTGTTTTTCGAATATCTCTCCTTTCTACCTTACCTTTCCCTTTGAGTCTCCATTGCTTTCCTCCCGTCCTTCTCTCCCTTAATCCGTTTTTCATCCTTGTCTTTTTTTTCCACATTTGAATGTCTTTTTCTTTTCCTACCTTTACTTTTCCCTCCTCATCTTTCCTTGCTTTTATGTGTCCTTTGCTTTATTTCCCTTTCCATTCTTATACTCTAGTTTCCTTTCCTTCCCATTCCTTTTGTTTTTCCTTGTTTCCTTGTTTCTCTCCATTTTTGCCTCCAATCATCTCTCCTCTAATTTGTCCTTTCTTCTTTCCTTCCTCTCCTTTAATCACCTCACCTCACCTCTCCTCCTCTTCCTCCTCCTCCTCTTCCTCCTCCTCTCCTCCTCCTCTCTTCTCATCAATACTTTTGATTTCCATCTCTGCTCCATAACGAGCGGCGGGCGGACAGATGGACGTACTCATATCGATGTTTTTTACTCGTTTTTTTTATAAGGGTCACGGCTGTAATTAACATACCGCCGCTCAATCGCATGCACTTTATAAAGCGTACACAAACACACGGACACCACTGAAGCGTGTACGGCGTGCACAAACACTCACATCTTATCATCACAGCCCGGCAGACGCACCTCTGCTCTTATGAAGACACACGCGCACGTACAGATTCGATACAGCGATTTGTAGGCGAGCTGCGAGGATGGATGCACACGTGGAAAGTAATTCCCATCAGATTTACCTTCTCGCCGCAGCCTCCTTCACCCTGCCATTAGTTTTCCAGATTGCTCTCAGCAAAAGATATGAGAACCACGCTGGATGTATAAAATATTAGGATTGTCTCCTTGATGGTCCGCAGTCACAGTTACACTTGTTATTCAGACGAGATGTTCGAGGTCTGATTGGAAAGAATGAATTTTGGAGATCACGTTGCCGCTGTACGTCTTCAGTTTTTATGCAAATGTCCTCTCTCGGTGTCTCTTTGTGTTGATTGTGCGCTCCTTTGCGGCTGCGTTGCATCCAGAGTGCGTGGTATTGAGGTCGCGGCTCCACGCTGACCTTTGTGTGGTTGTGTTCGCGGTGCGTCTCTCTGTGGAGGTGTCTCCGCCTGCGCTGCTGCAACTGAAACCACGGGCCGAGATGCTGCATTTCATTCACTTGAAAGCAACTACAGCAAGGAACTTTCTTCTTCTGCAGGGTTTTCACTGCATGGAGGACTTTTTAGTGTCCCCCCCCCCAAAAGAGGCTTTAGAGGGTTTAACCAGCTCCAAAGGAAAATCACCAGAACCAAAAATGACAAGAATTGAGAATATAAATAGGAATTCAAACTAGGATTGGGCGATGTAGAGAAAATCAGATATCACGATATTCTTGACCAAATACCTCGATGTCGATGTTGCGACGATATTGTATGGTCGACTATTGGTGCTTTGATAAAATATTTTTTAAACAATGAGATTTTGGATATAAGCGCTATATAGGTTGTGTAGTTTTGTGGTTTCGACGCCTTTTTGTCCCTTTGAGCACTGTTATAACCCTCCTGTTGTTTTTGATTTGATATTTGACCCCTTTTCAAAAGGTTTCTATGTCAGGAATTTGGGTTTCTTTCAAACAAATTGTCCAAAAAGGTAACGTGGATGGT
>NW_022605590.1:54664-61535 GCF_008692095.1 Etheostoma spectabile | reverse complement strand
GCTCCTCACAAGTTAAATAAATAATCAGTTCACTACTTCCCTTGAATTTGGGTGTTTTTTGTCAATTTGATAGTATTTGGAGACAAAAAATAATTTCTGATAAAAGAAGTTCTTGTGTGGGACAAATGTCAAAAAATGTCAAAGACAAATGTCAATAAAAGTGAATAAAATGTGAACGAATGTGAAAAAAAGTGACAAATATGTGAAAAAAGTGACCAAAAAAAAAGCTTTAAAAATTTGGAGAAAACCCACGAAAATTTCAAAAGGCTCTGAAAAAGTCGACAAATGTTGAAAAAGCGACAAAACATCGGGGAAAAGACAAAAGTGTCAAAAAAAGACGACATTAAATTTTGACTCGGACAAACTAAAATTTGCAGGTTGGCGGGAACGCAACACACGAGGGTTAAAGTGCAAAATAAAATAAACGTATTATTGTTATTATTTATGGGGAATTTTCCCAGTTAGAAAGTGCTGCTACGCTCCGTCACGGTCGGTCTCCGGCTGCAATGACGGACACATCTGGAGACCCGGATGTGCCGACCAATCAGAGCGGACTAAAACCAGAGCGGGCATAAGGTGCTGTGAGAAACACGGGTTGTCTCCTCAGTTAGTTCCTCACATGAGGAATTTAACAGGCTGTGTGCGTGCAGACACACGACCTCCTGCTCCCGTTACACATCTCCAGTCTTTATCCTTTTGTGTTATGTCTCTAAAATGACTTGAAACACTTCTTTCTTCTTCTCCTCCTCTGATCTCCTCTCTCTTGGAGCGTTAACGCCTCCTTTGACCTTCACCTCGCTTTCAAGAATTGACATTTCCCTTCCCCTTTTATTTCCTTCTTCCCCTCCATCTCTCCTCCACGACTGAAGCTTTCAGCTCCCCTCTTTAAGCCGTCTCCTCTGCTCCTCTTCAGGAGTGAAGTGGGCTCAAATCAATACTGGATCAGGTGCTGGATTCTCCCGATCTCCTCGCATTTATTTTAGTATTTAGCTCTTAGTAAACAGGAACATAAAGATGATTTACCTTCTGTTGCTGACTCCCTTTGAGTCACATCAGTGAGTTTCAGTTGCGGATCCGCTCCCAACTCTCAGCTGTTCACTGCCACCGGACGTCCACCATTACTCCCTCTAAACCCTGGACTGGATTTCGGACTGACTGACTGACTGACTGACTGACTGACTGACTGACTGACTGACTGACTGACTGATTAGACTTAGACTTAGACTTAGACTTCTCTTTATTGATCCTTTTGGGATGACTCCCGCGAGGAAATTAAAAGTTCCAGCAGCAGTTTTAGCAAGAAAAAAATAAATAAAAAATAGATAAAAAAGACAGTATAAAGACGACAAAATAACAACAATAATAATAATAACAACAACAACAATAAGAACAGTCGTCAATTAAACAAAGAAAAGACCGTAAATTATTATTAAAGTGTCAGTGTTGAGTCCAGTGTTAAAGTGACCAGGTGTGAAATTTAATCCGGGGGGGGGAGGGAAGTATGTGTGTGTGTGTGTGTTGTGTGTGTGTGTGTGTGTGTATTATGTGTGTGTGTGGATATCTGTGTGTGTGTGTGGTGTTGGGTGTGGGTGTGTGTGTGGTGGTATGTATGTATGTATAATGTATGGTGTGGTGTATATCTGTGGTGTGTGTTGTATGTATGTATGTATGTATATGTGTGTGTGTGTTGTGTGGTGTTGTGTGTGTGTGTTGTGGTATGTAGTATGTATGCATCGTGTGGGATGTTGCATGGATTTTGTAGTAGTATGTCTGTGTGTGTATTTCTGTGTGTGAGTTTGTGGTGGTGTGTGGGTGTGGGTGTGTGTGTATGTATATGTATGTATGTCTGTCTGTCTGTCTGTCTGTATGTATGTATATCTGTGTGTGTGTATATCTGTGTGTGTGTGTGTGTATGTATTGTCCTCTCTGCCCTACTTCCTCCTCCCCCCTAGTGATTAGACTAAAAGTCTGTACGTTTTAATTTTTACTTTACATGAAATGTCGTTACTTTCCGCCATGAGACCAAATGATTTGTTCCTGTTCTACTCCACAAACTCAGCTATAAGAAAACCAGAGGTGGAGTTTTTCGTTGGATTTTTGTGGACTTTCTTATTTTTGGCATTATCGGACAATGCAATTATTTAGTGGGACTTTTCCGAGTGTTTTACTTAACGTTTTTCTGTTTAAATACATGAACATTTGATTGGAATTGGAGTATTGAATTGTGTGTGTGGTTCTGCTGGGTTTTATCTTTTCGTTTGTTTTAGGGTGTGCATTTTCATATGTGCACGCTTGTGTGGTTTTGATCTTTATCCTAAAAAAAAAAAAACACAACAAATATACACCTTTAACTGGACTAAGACTATCTTCGGTGTCAGGAGAGACCTGGCACCCCTTGACCATTTAAAAACAAAACCATCAAAGACAAACTGTCACAATGAGTCAGTTTTTAGCTCTAAAAGTCCCCCTCTCGGCCACTAGATGGCAGTAACTGTCCACCGAGCAACGAGCACTCTATACCCCCCCCCCCCCCCCCCCCCCCCCCCCCCCCCCCCCGTTGTTTTCCCTCTCTTCTTCATGTCCTCCGTCCATCCGTCCGTCTGTGTGCTCTTACGAAGGGCAACCTGCCAGCGATGGAGACGTTCATGTCCAACTCTCTGCTGTCATTTACACCACTCTATCTATCTCTCTTTGTATCTCTCTCATCTTCATCTCTTTCTCTCTTTTATATCTCTGTCTGTCTCCACCTTTCATTTCAGCTGATTTGCTTTATTGACATACATTAAAAAAAACCAAAAACATGTCCAAGCCAAAGCAGTTTGCATAAGATTCATAAACACATCACACATTAAAACCATTCAAATAGATGTCTTTCTCTCTTATGCTTCTTATTTTCTCTCTCTTGTTTTCTCTCCACCTTTATTTCCATTGTCCATCTCTTTCTCTTGCGTGCATATCTTTTGTTTTCTTTTTCTATCTTACCTCCGATCTCATTTCTCTCTTTTTAAGTAGCTGCTATTCTTTTTTCACCTCTCATCACCTCTCTTTTCCTCCTCTTTTCCATTTGTTTTTGGATTTGTCTGTTGCCAACATTTTCCCCTGTCCATGTCTCTAACTGTCCCTTGTTTGTTTTTTCTTTGACTCTCGTCTTTCATCATCTATTTTTCAGCCTTGTTTTCCTTTTTCCTCCATGTTTTTCCTCCTCTCTCATCCTCTTTCAAGTTGCTGCTTTTCCTCTTATTTTGGCCTTTTATATCGCATACATAGCAATATGTTTAAAATCGCAATAATATTGTATCGTGGCACAAGTATCGGGGGGCATCGGCTGATCCCCCCCCCCCCCCCCCCATACCCTACATTTCTTACTTTCTTTTTTGTATTTGTATTTCTTTAATTCTTTTCTGGATTTGTCTGGGTGTTTTTTCTTCGACTCTCGTCTTTCATCATCTATTTTTCAGCCTTGTTTTCCTTTTTCCTCCATGTTTATCCTCCTATCTCATCCTCTTTTTAAGAAGCTGCTTTTCCTCTTATTTTGTCCCTTTTTCTATCGCATCTATTGCAATATGTTTAAAATCGTAATCATATTGATTCCCACCCCTACACCTGACATTTCTTACTTTTCCTTTTTTGTATTTGTATTTCTTCATTTCTTTTCTGGATTTGTCTGTGTGTTTTTTTCTTTGACTCTCGTCTTTCATCATCTATTTTTCCTCCTTTTTCATTCGTCCCCTCCACTCTCTCTCTCCCTTTTTTTTGTGTGTGTCCACTTTTCACCATGTTTCACTCTCCTCCTTTCTTTCCCTCCCCCTGTCCCTGGCTCTGTCTTTGTCCTCCCTCATCCCTCTGTATTTACCCTAATGTGTGTTTACCTGTTACGTCCTGCGGGTCTCGTTTTTGTTCTCATTCTGTCCTTGAATTAATTCATCACCGTCCAGCCGCTCCCCCTCTCCTCTCCTCTCCTCTCCACTGTTTTTTATCCTTTTCTTATCCTCTCCTCCTTCCAATCTGTTGCTTCCCCCCCCCCCTTCTTCTCTCTCCCTGTGGAATGCCATTACCTGTTTGATTTCTTTCCTACCCTGTTTTTTTTGTTTTTCCCTCGACTCGCCAACTCTATTTCATGTTATACTCTTTCTGCCATTCTCTCCATCCTCTGCAGTGTTTTAAATGTGTGTGTGTGTGTCTGTGTATGTGTGTGTTGTGATTTGATGTGACTCCAGCATGTTTATTCATGCTGTAATATTGTCGTCTTCTTCTTCTGTAAATCGTCTCTCTGCCTCTCTCTCTCTCTCTCTCTCTCGTCCCCAGTGTTTCGTTGCAACAGTTGGACGGGTTCATCTCCTGGCTGCAGGAGGCGCTGGACAGCACCGACAACTGGACGCAGCCCAGACAGGACCTGGACAGCCTGAGGGTGTACCTGGACACACACCTGGTGAGAGCACACACACACACACACACACGCACACACACACACACACACACACACACACGCACACATGCGCACACACACAAACCCTGGTGGAGATTCTCCACTTACAGCAACACTCACAAACCTGCTCTGTTTTCCCGTTTAGAAACTAGATTTTTTTTTGTCTTTACACGCGGCAACTTGTCTGGGTCTGAAGGATATGTCAGATCGTAAATATTGAACATTTTGAATATTTGTGATTTAAAAGCGGGCGGCCAGAATGAACTCATGTAAGAAACACTCCTTACTAGGTTTGCACAATATAATATCCTATTATATAATATATATAATATAATTTGTATCGTTATCGCGGTATCATCCGCTGCGATAAACGCATCTCGAAAGCCGCTCGGAGATTTTAGAAAACTGCACTTTAATATTGTTTAAAATGTCGTTCTTTTTCGCCTTTTACATCCAAGTCGATGTTCAATTTGTTCAATAAAAGAATGTGGGAAAAAAATAATTCTTTCATTTGTTTGGAATTCAACAAGCAGTTTGTTATTACTGAATACTGAGTACGCTAATATCTGTTTATTGATTGCACCTAATAACGTTTACGCATATTTTCCTCCTATTCTGCAACCCCGTATTTATAACATACCTCCCAGCACAGGGAAATCTGGCGAGATAATCTTTATAATCATTTTTAAAAAATGAAGGGGGGGGGGGGATTTGAGCCCAAAGTCGGCTCAATATTTCTGCGGCTTGACGAAAGTTATCAAATAAACGTGGTGGAGTCAAATATACTTCAAAAAGTAATGTTTTCCTCTGCGATGTAGGAGTCTAAAGTGGCATACAGTGGGAATACTCAAGGTACAATTTTAGAGTACATGTGCCGTGATGTTGGGAGGTCAAAGGTCAGCGGGAACAGCATCCCGCTGCCTCGGAGCAATGATTTTACAGAGAGAGGCATGATGGGAAAATAACACGGAGCTGAGGCATGAACACAAGCTGACTCTCATTTCATCTTCACTGCTTTCATCCTGATTTCTCCTCTTGTGTTTCATTTGTTCTCATCTGCATCTCCTTCTCTTCCTCCGTCTGTTTCTCCGTCTCCGCTCCACCTTTCTCTCTTCCTCCCGCCATTTCATCCGTTTATTTTCTCACCATCTGCTCTCCTCTTTGTCTCATTTTTATCTCTCTGCCTGCTTTTATTTATTCTGCAAAACAGGAAACAAATCAAATAACTCTCCCTGTGTTTCTCTAATTTGCACACACACACATCCTCTAAAACAACCAGGCGCCTATAGATCAACACACACACACACACACACACACACACACACACGCACACATACACACACACATACATAGCTGTGAAGCACTTTGGCAATTACTCACACTCTTTATGGCAAACATATGGCATATGGGCTAGACACACACACACACACACACATACACACACACACATAGAGCAGTGCTCCTCAAAAATGCATTCAAGAGTATAAGGAAATGAGACATAAACACACAAACACACACGCACAAACACACACACATAGACATCACATATGAATGTGAAAACCAACTGATGCACAATGCTAAGTCTGTACCACTCTCACACACACACACACACACACACAACACCACACACACCACACACACAACACCACCGACACACACAGACACAACAAAGATTGGATTGCATAGAAGCGTATAAACGCATACAAAATGCACAGTAGTTAGCATGTGTTTAAGCAAACCCACACACACACACACACACACACACACACACACACACACAACACACACACTGTGGTGGTATTTGCATACATTTGCATGTTCCTAGACAGATTTCCAAATCAGGATCACCATACCCGTCCCTGAAGAAAAGCGCGCACACACACACACACACACACACACCAAGTTTTCTTATCCAGATATTTATTTCTGCTGTGTGTGTGTGTGTGTGTGTGTGTGTGTGTGTGTGTGTGTGTGTGTGTTTACACGTGTTGACTTTGTTGTGGGTGCCAGCCGTGCTAACGTTAGCGGCGGTTAGCTTCAATTAGAATCCCTGGCTCTTAATTGGCGCGTCTCGTTGAATAAAGCAAAAAGAGGATGAAAAAGCATTGCTAATAGGACTTTGAACTGCTGCACTGTTGATAGCGGGTTCGCTAACTGTTTGTGTGTGTGTCTGTGTCGATAGTCACACTTACACTTTGAAGTCATTAATGTCTGTTTGGGTGTATTGTTTTTGTTTGATTAGTGGAAAAGAGCCAGGTATCTCTTTGTTTGTCTCCAGATCTGTCTCTGTTTGTGTCTCTTTATCATGCTCTCTCCAACCCTGTCTCTCACAAAATGTGCTTTACATTTTACTCATCTGCGTTGCAGGAGAACTTTTTGAGGAAATTTGACCGCAGACTAAATAGACAATTCAATTTTATTTATAGTATCAGTTCATAACAAGAG
>NW_022605590.1:54572-54654 GCF_008692095.1 Etheostoma spectabile | reverse complement strand
GAGACCCTTTACAGATAGAGCAGGTCTAGACCACACTTCAGAATTTACAAGGTCCCAACAGGTCTAGTAGTTTCCTCCAGAG
>NW_022605590.1:49523-52023 GCF_008692095.1 Etheostoma spectabile | reverse complement strand
CAGCGCTCATCAAAAATGCATTCATGAGTATAAGGCAATAAGAGATGAACACACACACACACACACACACACACACACACACACACACGGGCACACTCGCAGAGATGTGGACGGAGAAAACTACGTCGGCTGTGCAGTCTTGTTGAAGTCCCAGTGAGATAAAGCGGTTTCACGTGTGGTTGTTGACGTTGCACCTCCTCTGAGTGTGTGTGTGTGTGTGTGTGTTTGTGCGTGTGTGTGTGTGTCTGTTTGTGTGTGTCGGAGTTCCGCTCTCTCAGTGGTCTCTCTGCCCTGGGGGCGGACTGACAGGCTGAGGTTGCAAGGCAAGGCAACTATTTCTGCATCGCCCTTCAGCAACAAGGCAACTCAAAGGGCTTCAAAAATGGTCATGATGAAAATAAAACGGGCTAAAACAGAATAATATATAAATACTAGTATAAAAATCGAATAATATTCAGTTTAATAGGTTGTAGGGGCGGGTTTGGGAGGAGAGAGGAAGGGGGTTTATTTCTATTTAATATCTGTCAGTTTAAAATATTCTAAATAAATAATGTTTTGAGTAAATATGATGAATAGGTTTGGAGTTATTTTAACAACTGAATTTTTTTTTTTGTAATTACAGAGTGAAAGTACAGAAACCATTGGGTAACGGTAACTTAATTTCAGGTAACTCTATCAGTACTGATATTGGTTCAGATGTGAAAGGTACCCAACCCAACAGTTATTATTATTACTGCGGTTTATAATCCCCAAAAAGCTCTATTGCTTTAGCAGTTCAGGGATTGGTTCATTCCGCTGTTTTATTGGGAGTTTGATGGAGTTTTGTTCACAAGAGAGTGAGGAAAGAGACAAAAAGGGTTTCATTGCTTAATATGAAAGGTGTATGCAGGGAACGGGAGAGAGATAGAGAACCCAAAAGAGAGAAGAAGAAGAAACACACACACACACACACACACACACACACACACACACACACACACACACACCCCAGGGAATACAGCTGTGTAGCTCTGTCTGAATGGAGACAATTTGATCATCATTATTACAAAGACTCTTTGATCAGATCATGTCTCATCAACCCAAGCGTGTGTGTGTGTGTGTGTGTGTGTGTGTGTGTGTGTGTGTGCGCGCGCGCGCCGCTGATCCGTGTGCAGCTTGACACACAATCTCAATGTCAAACCTCAATGTCATCTCCGTATCAGCGCCACGCACCTCTTAGCGCCTCGCTAATATGCTAATGCTAAAAGCTAAACAATATTTGGTAGGCTTCTGAGGCCGCCCTACCCTGCGCTCTGGGCTAATATGCTAATGCTAACAGGTAATCTGATCTCTCAGGCTTTGAAGCGTGTGTGTGTGTGTGTGTGTGTGTGTGTGTGTTTCGGGCCACCGGCCACAGCTGCTGAGAGATCCTCAAAATCCACATGCTTCCTAACACATGTTTAACAGTTTGAAGGTTGACAACTACCGATATCGCTCAAAAACAAAGCTAGTGATGGTTAGTTTAACGTGCGGTTAGAATCACTACCAGCCACTTTCCCTACAGTGGCCAATAACCAATCGTTCTTCCTTGTTGTCATCACATTATCAGTACACCTACACATCAAGCTCATATAACCATGTCCAATGTCCGCTCTACCACCTGCTCATCAGATACACCTCAACTACTACAACACCTCTATCAATACACACCACTCATGACTACAACACCAATCATACACATGCAGCAATACACATCACACACATCGACACCCTACCGTCATCAGATACACACTCACACATTACACACACCTGCTCGTCAGATCACACTCACACATTTTTTTTTTTTACACACCTGCTCATCAGATAACACTCACACACATCTACACACCTGCTCATAGATACACATCACCCACATCTCACCACGCTCATCAGATGAACACCTCACACACCATCTACACATCTGCTCATCAGATACACAGCAAACATTACGACACCCTGCCAGTCAATTACACACTCACACCCAATCTCACACACTGTCATCAGATACACACCCCACTCTCACAATGCTCATCAGATACCACTCACACACATCTACACCTAGTTCTCGACCATCAACGATCCAACCTGCTCATCATACAACACCAATCCACACATGCTCATCAGATCCCACACTCACACACATTCCACACCCTGCTCATCAGATTCACACTCCACACATCTACAACCTGCTCATCGATACACTCACACACATCTACACACACTGCTCATCAGATACCACTCACACACATTCCCACCTGCGCATCATACCTCAACAATCTACACACTCTATCAGACACATCAAATCTACACACTGCCTCATCAGAGCACACTCACACACATCTACACACCTGCTTATAGATGCACACCAACACACTCACCACCTGCTATCAGATACACACAAACACATCACACCCCTGTTCATCAGATACACACTCACACACATCTACACACTGATGGGGCAACTCGGGGTTCAGTGTCTTGC
>NW_022605590.1:49260-49513 GCF_008692095.1 Etheostoma spectabile | reverse complement strand
TTTGACATGGGACTGCAGGGCCAGGAATCGAACCACCAACTTAAGTAAAGACTCTTTTTGTCCAGTGTTTATTATTAAAGAAACACCTCAATGTATAAACTACTCCAATACCTTGTATCTCGCGTTAAGGCCCCTGTAGCAGCAGCTTTTGTAAATCTAGGCTAACGAATGTGTCATAACCACGCGACTTTCTGTCGCACAGTAGAGAAATTACCGTATTGTCAGGAGAAGCTTGCAAGCTATTGGGGGGGGG
>NW_022605590.1:47509-49250 GCF_008692095.1 Etheostoma spectabile | reverse complement strand
TGGAGGCATATAGTCAATGGAGAAGCCCGTAGATAGAGAGTCCATGAAAACATCAGAGCAAAATATTTCAGCAACATTTTGATGTATTGGAAATACTTTGGTATTTATCCACAAACACATTTCTCTTGCACGGCTACCAGAAGACTTACGACTTTCAGACAGGTCGCTCACGTCACACCTACGTCGTCAAGCTCAGTTGGAGGCTGCTCATTAACGCTCAGCATCACCGTAAAAGTGCCTCTAATTGACTTCACTGGTCTCCGTTGACGTCTGTGGCGTCGCTGGGTCCATTTCATTCACTGTCTATGCCGTCTCTCTCTCTCTCTCTCTCTCCTTCTTTTTCTCCCACAGACACATAAATACATACACACAGCCTCTTAGTACCGCCTGTCGTCTGACGTGCATAACAGCAGAGCTGCTCTGCATGCCTTATCATCGCGTGATTGATGGCTGGCTGTTCTACTCTTATCGATTCTATGCTCTCCATATATTAAACGGAGGAAACGGGGCCCGATCGGCTCGTGGAAAATAAGCTCGCCGAAATATACGATCGCTCTCCGATAGCCCTGGCTAATCTGCACAACCTAATTCATTCCCAACATCAGCCGGCCCTATCCCGGAGACGCAGACAGTCACGCTGTGTTTTCCGTGGTGCTGATAGATGTACTTTATGTTTATTAGCCGTGAGGTATTTCACCAGCTTATCTGGAAATTATGTCGGGGGGGCAGAGTGGCCGCCGCGTGTGTAAAATTACTCAATCAGCCGTGAGATTGGGAGTAATTTACGACGTTTGCAAGGCGGTAATGATTGCAGAATGCAGACAGTCATGTTTTTATTTGGATAATAATGATGCATGAATGTGTTTTTTCGGGGTCGACGTGAAGAGATATAGCCGATGGTTTGGGTTTTCAAAGCGGTGTTTTATTGTTTATCTATGAGTGTGTGATGTAAGGGACAGCGTCACGCTCTCTGCTCACATCCGTTAGAGCTGTTTAAGGAGATGTGAGGGTTTTATCAGAGAGGAAGAACTAGTGAACAGGCACTCTGTCAGGGTTGATGGTTCAACTTCCTGCTGAGCTTAAGACATGCAACCTTGTAGTTCTTGATTTAAACCCAAATCATGGGCTTTAAGGATTTTGCATTCAAACAGAAATCATCTCATGTCGTTAGCCATGGTTCCATCTAATCAAGCGGATTTTTAAGTGAACTTTTAAAATGTCACAAAAAAGAAAATGCAAATCAGATGCGTTGTCACCAACTGGTTTAGACCGAATAAACAAGACTACGCAAAGCTTAAGTCAAGTTGACATTACGCGTGGTTGTAGATTGCAAACCAGATAGCTAAATCAAAGCGTTTAGAAGCTAAGTTCTTCGGCTAAATGCAGAGATGGAGCATTGAACCTGTGCAGAGACACAGGCTGCAGCGGACGACAACTCCACTACACACATTGTTCCACAGGTGCACGGCGCACTGGATGAGGCCCCTATCCCGATCCTTCCCCCGTGCAATGGATCCCGGGACTATAGTCATTTGAGTTCGCTACCTCTCAACTTTCGGGCAAAGCTGTTTTCATCTCCCATTTTTGCAAATGTACTATTTTTCCAAAAAAGGCAAAATCAGTCATCCAGTCTCGTGGGTTTAGCAATAGCAACTTCAGAGCTGTTTCTGGTTAAAAGGTCTCAAAGAGGTTTTAAAGGTCTATTTCTGAAGGGACTGTGTGTGTGTGTGTGTGTGTGTGT
>NW_022605590.1:47145-47499 GCF_008692095.1 Etheostoma spectabile | reverse complement strand
GTGTGTGTGTGTGTGTGTGTGTCAAACACCTTCATCCCATCCATCTCCGCTATGTGTATCCTGCTCCATAAATATTGGTGGTGTGGAGGTCTGACCTTGTCATGTGTTGACTGATGCCGTTGCCCGTCAATCCCTCACTTCAGACGGGCGACCGTCTCAGGCCGAGTGCACGGAGGTGAACCATCGCTGCACGATGTGCTCCGTCCCAAACCATCTGAACACAACATGAGACCCGGAGAAGCTCAGCCGGGGACATTAAGTTTTAACCCTTGCATTGTCTTCACTCCGGGACCCTCTCGTGTCCCTCGGGTCAAACTGACCCTCTCGACTTATTTGGGGTTTTAAAAACAATTC
>NW_022605590.1:46959-47135 GCF_008692095.1 Etheostoma spectabile | reverse complement strand
TTTTACTTCATAATCTATTAACAAATATGGTCTTTTATCTCAATTTCCAACAGCTGAGATAACATCTATGTTTAGGGAGAATGCATCAGTCTCGACCAGCACACTATTAAACATGGAAGTGGGGTTCGTTTTTTATCATATCTTGCTAAAACTGCTGCTGGAATTTTCAATTTCCT
>NW_022605590.1:46819-46949 GCF_008692095.1 Etheostoma spectabile | reverse complement strand
ATCCCAAAAGGATCAATAAAGAGAAGTCTAAGTCTATAATTCATTTTAAAAATCCACCATGGAAACAACATAAGTGTCATATCCAGAATAATGTTCTGAAATTGAGTCAGGAATACATGTTTATCACAGG
>NW_022605590.1:46722-46809 GCF_008692095.1 Etheostoma spectabile | reverse complement strand
AGGACGCTGGTTTTCAGGTAGAAAAAATGTACTGAAAATAATTAGTAATGACAATGTACTATTTTTCTTCTTGTAAAAATTTGAAAT
>NW_022605590.1:42434-46712 GCF_008692095.1 Etheostoma spectabile | reverse complement strand
GACCTGAATACCACACAAGGGTTAATTGATCCTACAAACAGTCACATGTATGAGATTGTCCATCTGTTACATCCACTCTGTGTTTGGTAGTTTCTCCTTATGTCGAATAACGATAAAAACGGACATGTACCTTAGGCCTATAACAATTATTACATAATTGTCTAATTGCAATATTTCTTAACCCTTGTGTTGTCTTCCCTTTGACCATGAAAAGGTTTTCCCCCCTTATCTCAACGTTTTGTTGCTTTTTACACAGTAAAAAGTTTTTGTATTTTAGATTTTTTTTCTCTCTCATTGATTTTGACGCTTTTTCCAAGGTTTTTCACCCGTGTTTTGACTTCCTTTATTTTGGATATTTAAAAAAAAACTTTGAAAACGGGTCATATTTGACCCGTTTTTTAGACAACGTGAGGGTTAAGAAATCGCCATTTTTTTTGGTTTAACCGCAATTAACTGCTAACATTAGTCCTGAGGTTGATGGTTTTTGGCAATTTTAGGTTAATATAAGAACAGAATACAGTGTTTTGTGATGATTAAGAGTCATGGTTTATACGTCATAGAATTCATTCAAAACTCAATTCATTCAAAGAATAAAGAGAAATATTTTCAATTCTATTGTTAAGTGCAATTATTTCTGAGACTATTAATTGTTTAGTAAAATTTTGAGTTGTTAGAGCGAAACGTGTCTCTGTCTTATTCTAGCAAAGTTAATACCGGTTACATAACACGACATGATTGCACATAAAAAGGATTACACCGTAAATCTGCACAAATAAAGAAAGAAACCGTGTTATTTCTCAAAGCAAATGCACTTCTAGCTGCACTGCCAAGAGATTAGCACCTCTGGGCTTTTGTGTTATTTATTTGCACATATTTAAATTGGGTAATATGCAGAGAGTTGGGACAAAATTGGCCTCAGTTCTAGGCAAACGAGTCTCGTTGCAAAAAAGCACTCCAACTCAAAAAGATCGGCACTAACGGCCACACGCAGTTACAGTGAATTATATATCACAGTTATTAGCTTCTTCAGAGTATTGGTGGTGAAGAGGCGCATTTATAAGGAGTGTCCACTTGTCATTTGACACTCTGAAGTGCGTTTTGAAAACACCGACAGCACCGACAGACTGGGATATTTAATCTTTCTGGCACCTTTAAATAACTTTAAATAACTGGCCTGAAGTTTGGAGGATTGCACCTCGTCGGTCATGACTTAGATTAGATTAGACTTTACTTTATTCATCCCACAACGGGGCAATTTCCTTATTACAGCAGCAGCATTTTCTTCAATAACAGCAAAAAAAACCAACAACACACAAACAAGTAAACACACAAGAAATACAGGCAAACAACAGACAATGATTATAAGGAAAAATGGCGTCAAATGAAGGTATTTTAAAGTGCGGATGCCATGATACGAGATACAAGAACTCCTGTAGGCTGAAGGCTTGAAGTGCCAACATCATCATGCTTTTTGTGCAAATCCTGAAGCTCGCACTCTCAATATTTTCGGTTTCTCCGTGCCAGTGCTCCGTGGGTTTAGCTTTGGGGATTTTGGGGATGTTTCATGTTGAACTTAAAGGATCTTACTCTTTAACAAATCGTCTATCTCTGTAGGGATCCTTTCCATTATGGTGTCAGACACTTTGAATGATAACCTTAGCCTGTCAGTGGCAAAAACAGCACTTTTAGTGGATGTAAATTGAAGGTGCGCAATTGCCCAATAATTTTATATTGCAGCTCGTTTTCGCTTTGCCGCCAACTTCCTGTTCATAATGACCGGGAATTTTGAAAGTTGTTGTTTCCATCAGTCATTTAGAGACACACAGACTTATTAACCCTTGTGTTGTCTTCCCGACAACCATGAAAAAAAGTCAACATTATTATCGCCTTTTCCGACATTTTTGTCACTTTTTCAATGTTGTGTGTGCTTTTTTTTCAATGTTTTTTGATATTTTTTAACGTTGACATTTTCATCTTATTTCAACTGCCCATTTTTTGTGCCAAAAGAACAAAACATTAACTAAAAAAACGGGTCAATTTGACTCAAGGACAACGTGAAAATAGGGTCCAGGTTTTCAAAAATGCGAAGTTACCCTTTAATTGAAAATTATCTGGCTACTGATGTTACACCCAAACTGCATTTCGTTGCCTTGTACCTGTACATGTGTAATGACAATAAAGTTAAATCTAATCTAATCTACTGATGATGATGATGATGATGATGATGATGATCTTTGTGTGTTTTAGAGTTTCAAGCTAAACGTGGACGTCCACAGCGCTCTGAAGGAGAGTGTCATGGAAGAAGGCAGAGCTCTGCTCACAGTAATCCCCTCCCACCAATCAGGTATGCACACACACACACACATACACACACACACACACACACACACACACACACACACACACACACACACACACACACACACACACACACACACACACACACACACACGGCCATAGCGACGAAGCCCCAACTCCGATGCATGTATTATTAATAGTTGGATTAACAGTGTGACCTTCACTGAGAGGAGAACATACCGATGTAGCCGGGAGAGAGCGAGATAAAGACAAAGAGACGGAGATAGAAAAGCAGAAAGAAAAAGAGAAAGCCAGCGGCTAGAGGAAGCTGCCGGGGAAAGAAACGTTATATATGGTTTTATATTCTCCGAAACTCTTTGCAGCCGCAGTGAGAAAGCGAGAGAGAGAGAGAGAGAGAGAGAGAGAGAGAGAATGGGGAAAAGACATAAGAGGTTATGATAACTTTGTTAATGTCATGGAAAGATTGTGATTTGGATTTAAATGAACTACTGTGTTAAGGTTAGGGAACCTCTGCATAAAGATATATTCCTCCATTAAATAACGACCACTAGAGGTCCTTTTTTTTTTTTTTTTTATAATGTACAGTCCCGGATGAAGGCAGCAGCTTAGAAATCCCCAAAAAACACTTGTCTGTAATTAGTTATGACTGATATATATATGTAAATGTTGAAGTATTACTTCTGTCAGACCTGTTGGATTGGCTAGTTTATGATGACACAACAACAATACACTGTTTAATCTGTTGATTCATAATCAGATGAAATGATATTGACAAAGCCTTTTTTCTCCACTTGTTCTTTAGCTCACATTCTCACACACACACACACACACACACACACACGTACACACACACACGTACACACACACACACTGCGGCAGTCCTCAGCCCTTACGTTGACATCGCAGGTCTTCCCATTCATTTTGAGTGTTGCGGTAACCACGTAACCAGCTCTCAGACTTGTGTTTTGAGGCTGTGTGAGAGTCCCGTACAGGAAACAGGAAACAGGAAACAGGAAACATCACTGCCTCTATTGCTGCCACGAGGAAGGTAGTCTGGATCTACATCGGTTCATGTACCGGATATTTCCGGCGCCACCGGACGTTACCGCATTTTACTTTAACCCTCGTGTTGTCTTCCCGTCAATATTGAAAATTAACACTTTTTATCAATGTTTTTAACTCGTTTTTGTCCCTTTTTTTAATTCATTCCCATTTTTTGTCCCACGTTGGTCACTTTTTTGACATTTTCAAAACTACGTATCACTAACTTACTGTTAGTAAAAGAGTTTAACCCTCATGTTGTCCTCATGTTGTCCTCATGTTGTCCCCATGTTGTCCTCATGTTGTCCCCATGTTGTCCCTCATATTGTCCCTCATGTTGTCCCAATGTTGTCTTCCATGTTTGTCCTCATGTTGTCTCATTTGTCCCTGTTGTCCCCAATGTTTGTCCCATTTGTCCTCCATGTTGTCCCAATTGTGTTCCTCATGTTGTCCCCATGTTTTTCCATGTTGTCCTCATGTTGTCCCAGTTTTGTCCCCATTGTCCCTGGGGGATGTTGTCCCATGTTGTCCCTCATATTGTCCTCATGTTGTCCCAATGTTGTGCCTCATTTTGTCTTCATGTGGTCGTCATGTTGTCGTCATGTTTGTCGTCATGTCCCCATGTTGTCGTCATGTTGTCGTCATGTTGTCGATGTCCCCATGTTGTCCCCTGTTTGTGTCATGTTGTCCCCATGTTGTCCTCATGTTGTCCTCATGTTGTCCCCATGTGTCTTCATTTGTCCTTTGTGTGTCTCATGTTGTCCCCATGTTGTCCTCATGTTGTCCTCTGGTTGTCCTCTGTTCTCATGTTCCCCAGTTGTCCTCGGTTGTTCCCCATGTTGTCCCCAATTGTCCTCATGTTGTCCTATATCAATGTCCTTTTTAATTCCCCAAAATACATGATTGATTCCACCGCTC
>NW_022605590.1:34934-39934 GCF_008692095.1 Etheostoma spectabile | reverse complement strand
AATTAATAAATGGAACGCAACTGTCAACAAAATATTGACATTAATATTTCACTTGAAAAATAGTATATGCACTCAACTGACAATTTGAATATGTAGATTTATGATGTGGCATGGCTCCAGCTTGACTTCGCAATGGAGGAAAACTCAAATTGTTTCTTACTCCTTCAAGCGCTGCACGGATTTTGAGGGACTTTACTCGAGCATTTCCATTTTGATGAGCATGCTCACAAACTTTGGCGACTGCGGGGCGAAATAATTGCGAAATAATCTGGGTTCACGTTCACTTCTGCTGTTGGAATCAGGACTCAGGACCTGCTCACTGGTCTCCTAAAGAGGGGGCCGCAGGTCCTGAGTCCTGCGTATATAATGACATGTGTGTGGTGTGCTTTTGCTATTTCATTTGGAGATTCTTTACATTGAATGTGGAAGTTCATATACAAGTGTTGTGGCATGGCTCGCCAAGTGGTTCTATATCCTTGGTATAGAAAGACGGAGTTAATTCTTGCATGTTATGGTTTTTTTGTGCATTCACAAATCGCACCATGTGTAACTTCACAGCTCAGACTCAGAATAATGTCGCTGGGTTAATACTCTGCAGTGTTGACGTCCATTCACAAATTCCCAAAAAGTGGATTATGATGTTAAAAAAACGAGTACAAAGCCTGTAATGGCTGGCTCCGGAAAAATTAAATAAAGCCATGTTAATTAAACCCCAACTTCATGTCATTTTCTTCAGAGAGAGCAGCCATCCACTGAATGACAATTAACTTTAATTAATTAATTAAGTTTTCACCAACTTTCTTTCCTGCTTTGTCAAATCCGAACACCTGAACCCGGTCCTCGAAGCTCTGGCCACTCTTGACTTGGCTTAATCCAATTTTCCGATTTTCTTTGTGGAAATGTATGCAAATTAGCACATATTTAGCAAGATAAAGCATCATTATTAAGGCACATAATTTCAAAAAAACTTGTTATGGTGATAACACTGTTCTTATTCACCTGGGGTGTCTTCCCTCAACAGCAATCATTGTCATTATTGTTATTACGTTTTAAATAAATCATTTGAATTTGACTATATATATAGCCAGTAACCAAGCTGTTCCTTAGTCTGGAATTTATTTTAATTCATTGTTATTTAAGATAAATTAATATTTTAGTGACACTTTTGATAAGGGTACGCATCTGTTGTTTTTGCAAAGTTTATAGCAAAACAATGGGAACAATTCAGTCGCGTTTGCAGCTCGTTCTGTTAAAAACAATTCCTCATAAAATCATAAAAATAAGAAAAACAAGTCACTTAAGTGCGGAAACACTGGAATAAACAAATATAAAATGAATTAAAAAAAATGGTTTTGCCTGAAGTAAATATTGTCCTCCTCCTTAATTCTCTCCTTCTTCTCAAAATACACCAGATTGCTAGATTTTAAAGCTGGTATTTCCAAAATATTTGGGGGGCGGGGGGGGGGGGGGGGGGGGGGGGGGGGGGGGGGGGGGAGCATGCCCCCGGACCCCCTATAGTGTTCAGGTGTTTGTCACCTTTTTCACCTCTTAACCCTCGTGTCGTCTTCTCGTCAAAATTGAAAATCAACGCTTTTGTTGACGCTTTTTAATCAATGTTTTTACCTTTTTCTCACGTTTTTGTCCATTTTTTTTCACAGTTTGTCTCTTTTTTGGACGTTTTTCAACACTACGTAACACTAACTCGTTAACTTTAGTTTTACACTTATTTTTGGGATTTATGATCAATAAACCTCATTTATAGGAAATTATACCTGATGTTTGAGTTAGAAAAGCAGAAATAGCAAAAAAGAAATGTAGGAATTATTGAGACTAAATTAAAGGAATGGATTTTGATGAAAACCACAGACGGAATAGTGTCCAACTTTTACTCAATACTATTTCAACAACACTTCACTTTGTTTTACAATGCTATAAAATAGAATAAGACCCAAAATTAATGAAGTAGAGATTTGTACTTGGCAAAGAGCGTGGAATCACATCTTTATTTTGGGGAATACAATTTGGGTCATTTGACCCGCGACAGCAGGATTAAGAGTTTGCTAGGTATGATTTTTACCTATATTGTAATTAATGCATCTCTCCTCCTTCATTTAGTTCTTTCCTTGCATCCATCCTTCCTTGATTGACTCCTTCCTTCCTTCCTTCCTTACTTTCCCTCCTGCATACCTTCCTTTTTCTCTCCTTTTTACTTCCATCCATCCGTTTTTCGTCGGATTCCTGTCTCATTTGATTCATTTAGTTTTTTTGTTTTTTCCTCGTCCCCTGTTTCCTTTTTTTTTTATTTCCCCCTCCTCTCCCTCAGAGCAGTTCTGTGTTGTTTACAGATTATTTAGTTGCAATTAGAGCTGCAGCAGTCGGATCACTGTGATCAGTCAACAGTGACAGCCATTAACCAGCTGCTGTGTTGTGTGGTGTGTGTGGTGTGTTGTGTGTGTGTGTTGTGTGTGTGTGTGTGTGTGTGTGTGGTTGTGTTGTGTGGTGTGTGCGGTTGCGTGCGTGCGTGCTGCTTGCGTCGTGCGTGCGTGGTGCGTGCGTGCGTGCGTGCTTGCTGCGTGCGTGGCGTGCGTGTAGTGTGTGTCTTGGCGAGAGCACATTAAGAGTCCGTTCATTATCCTGTGAATCTCTCCCGCACTTAAGCTTTGATCCGTAAAAAAAAAAAAAAAAAAAAACTTCCAAACACACAACTAATTATTCCTGTCGGCTTCACGTGCTTCTGTGATATTTTCAATAATTCAGATCAGTCTGTTTCTGGGCAGCTGAACAGAGAACCTACTGTAAACTAACAGCGGAGTACTAAACCTGCGAGATCCTCCTCCCTCTGTGGGTGCTCACAGCCAAATAAATGGCTCCCGGCGATTTCAGAGACCTGAGCTTTGCTTTGCTCTCGCTCCATTTAGTCGAGTCCAAGTCAAGTTCTGAATTATTTAAAGACGAATCAGCACTAAGTAGTCCATCCAAACATGTCCAGGCAGTCAAAATAGTTTTAGCCAATGTCAGTTTTGTCATTTGAGACGTGTTAGTAGGGACTCAATTAATTAAGTAAATCCAAAGTCAGACGTCAAGTTAATTAAGTATAAAGTCTAATTCAGCCTCAAGTTTTTTAGTAAAGTCAATCTGGACTCAGTTTTTAAGTAAATTCAAAGTCAGGACTCAAGTTAATTAGTAAAGTCAAAGTCAGGACTCAAGTTAATTAAGTAAGTCCTAATTCAGGACTCAGTTATTTAAGTAAAGTCAAGTCAGGACTCTCAAGTTATTTAAGTAAAGTCAAAGTCAGGACTCCAAGGTAATTAGAAAGCTAATTCATGACCAATTTATTTAAAAGTCAAAGTCAGGACTCAAGTTATTTAAGTAAAGTCAAGTCAGGACTCAAGTTATTTAAAAAGTAAGTCAAAGTCAGGACTCAAGTTATTAGTCAAGTCTATTTCAGGTCAGGACTCAGTTTTTATTAAAGTCAAAGTCAGACTCAAGTTATTTTATAAAGTCAGTCAGGACTCAAGTACTAAGTAAGTCCAAGTCAGGACCAGTATTTTTAATTAAGTCTACGTCAGGACTCAAGTTAATCATTAAATCTAATTCAGGACTCAAGTTATTTAAGTAAGTCAAAGTCCGAAGTCAGGACTCAATTATTTAAGTAAAGTCAATTCCGAGGACTCAAGTTAATTAGTAAGTCTATTCCGGACCTCAAGTTATTTAAGTGTCAAAGTCAAATAAGTCAGGACTCAGTTATTTAGTAAGTCAAGTCAGGACTCAATTTAAAGTCAAAGTCGAGATTTCAATTTAAGTTAATATTCTAACGCAGGACTCTTTAAGTTAATTCAAGTAAAGTCTAATAATTCTCAGTCCAGGACTCCAAGTTATTTTAAGTAAAGTCAAAGTCAGGACTCAGTTATTAAGTAAAGTTAATCAGGACTCAAGTTATTTAAGTCACAAGTCACAGTTAGTAGACGCAGGACTCAGTTAATTAACTTAAGTCTAATTCAATCCAGGACTCAAGTTAATTAGTAATTCATTTCAGGACTCAAGTTATTTAGTAAGAGTCAAGGTCAGGCTCAAGTTATATTAAGTCAAGGTCAAAGTCAGAGACTCAATATTTTAATTACAGTCTAACGTCAGGACTCAAGTTAATCAAGTTTAAGTTAAAGTCAAGTACTTCGAAGTTAATCAGTTAAGCTAAAGTCAGGTACTTCATCAGTTAATCCAATTAAGAATTAAGAGAAGTCTAAGTCAGGATCAAGTTAATTCAAGTTAAGTCTAAGTCAAGGCCTTCAAGTTAATCAAGTTGAGAGTCAAAGTCAGTACTCAAGTTATCAAGTAAGTCTAAGTCAGACTCCCTTATTGTAATTAGGTACGTCTATGTAGGTACCTCAAGTTTAATAGAAAGTCTATGCAGGACACTGTCAAGTTCATAATTAAAGTAAAGTTTGTCACTTTTTTGACTGGTTGAATGTAACACACGGTAACACTAACTTTTATTAACATTTAGTTTTACATAAGAGTTATTTTTTTTGCAAGATTCATATGGCGTCAAACAACCTCATGATTATTGAGTACATTTAAATCTAAGGTTGGGTTAGAAAAGGCAGAAAGATATGGAATTATTGAATTGAGCTAAAAGAAATTACAGGAATGGACTGTTTGTTTGATGATAACTCACAGACTGTCATATTGGTCAACTTTATGTACTCCACAACTATTCAACCAACACTTCAATGTGTTTTACAATGCTTATAATATAATAAGACCCCAAATATGAACCAGTAGGATTTGTACTCATCTTTGCAAAGAGTCGGTTGGAAATCAATCCAAATGGGTTTATTTTGGTGGAATAAAAGAACATTGGTATTAGGGGACAACAGGTCAATTTGAAGACACTAACAGTATTTTATTGTGTGATAAATCAGATATGTGTAAAGACCCAACGTACCTAGTAACTAAAGTACGTATTTTCTCCTCTCGAACTGTACGATTAGACGTAGAAA
>NW_022605590.1:31220-34909 GCF_008692095.1 Etheostoma spectabile | reverse complement strand
CCATGTCTCATTTGATTCATTATTTAGTTTTTGTTTTTCTCGTCCCTGTTCCTTTTTTTTTATTTTCTCCTCTCCCTCAGAGCAGTTCTGGTTGTTTACAGATTATTTAGTTGCAATTAGAGCTGCAGCAGTCGGATCACTGTGATCAGTCAAGTGACAGCCATTAACCAGCTGCTGTGTGTGTGGTGTGGTGTGTGGGTGTGTGTGTGTGTGTGTGATGTGTGTGTGTGTGTGTGTGTGTGTGTGTGTTGGTGCTTGTTGCGCTGCGTGCGTTGCGTGCGTGCTGTGCTGTGGGCGTCGCGTGTGCGTGCGTCGCGTGCGTGCGTGCCGCGTGGTGTGTTGTCTTGGCCGAGACACATTAAGAGTCCGTTCATTATCCGTGTGAATCTCTCCCTGCACTTAAAGCTTTGATCCGTAAAAAAAAAAAAAAAAAACTTCCAAAACAACAAACTGAATTATTCCTGTCGGCTTCACGTGCTTCTGTGATATTTTCAATAATTCAGATCATGTCTGTTCTGGGCAGCTGAACAGGGAACCTACTGTAAACTAACAGCGGAGTACTAAACCTGCGAGATCCTCCCTCTGTGGGTGCTAACAGCCAAAATGGCTCCCGGCGATTTCAGAGACCTGAGCTTTGCTTTGCTCTCTGCTCCATTAGAGTCGAGTCCAAGTCAAGTTCTGAAGTTATTTAAGACGAATCAGCACTAAAGTCATCCAAAACATGTCCAAGGCAAGTACAAAATAGTTTTAGCCAATTTCAGGTTTGTCATTTGAGACGTGTTAGTCAGGACTCAAGTTAATTAAGTAAAGTCAAAGTCAGGACTCAAGTTAATTAAGTAAAGTCTAATTCAGGACTCAAGTTATTTAAGTAAAAAAGTCAAAGTCAGGACTCAAGTTATTTAAGTAAAGTCAAAGTCAGGACTCAAGTTAATTTATCAAAGTCTAATTACAGACTCCATATTTAAGTAAAGTCAAGTCAGGACTAAGTTATAGTAAAGTCAAAGTCATAACGTTATTAAGTAAGTCAATCAGGACTCAAGTTATTAAGTAAAGTCAAGCTCAGGACTCAAGTTATTTAGTAAAGCAAGTCAGGATCAAGTGTTTTTTTTAAGTAAAGTCAAAGTCAGGACTCAAGTATTTAGTAAAGTCAAAGTCAGGACTCAAGTATTTAAGTAAAGTCAAAGTCAGGACTCAAGTATTTTAATTTAAATTATACGTCAGGACTCAAGTTAATAAAGTAAAGTCTAATTCAGGACTCAAGTTGTTTAAGGTAAAGTCAAAGTCAGGGACTCAATTATTAAGTAAGTCAGTCAGGACTCAAGTAATTAAAGTACGTCTAATTAGGACCAAGTTATAAGTAAAGTCAAGTCCAGGACTCAGTTATTTTAGTAAAGTCAAAGTCAGGACTCAGTGATTTAAGTAAAGTCAAAGTCAGGACTCAAAGTATTTAATAAAATCTACGTACAGGACTCAAGTATAAGTAAGGTCTATTCAGGACTCCAGTATTTAAGTAAAGTCAAAGTCAGACTAATTAATAAGTCAAGTATAATTCCACAACGTGACTCAAGTTATTTAAGTAAAGTCAAGTCAGGACTCAAGTAATTAAGTAAAGTTCAAAGTCAGGACTCAAGTTATTACGTAAGTCTAAGTCAGGAATCAAGGTAATAAGTAAGTCAATTCAGGACTCAAGTTATTTAAGTAAAGTCAAAGTCAGGACTCAAGTTATTTAAGTAAAGTCAAAGTCAGGACTCAAGTATTTTAATTAAAGTCTACGTCAGGACTCAAGTTAATCAAGTTAAGTCTAAGTCAGGACTCAAGTTAATCAAGTTAAGTCTAAGTCAGGACTCAAGTTAATCAATTTAAGTCTAAGTCAGGACTCAAGTTAATCAAGTTAAGTCTAAGTCAGGACTCAAGTTAATCAAGTTAAGTCAAAGTCAGGACTCAAGTTAATCAAGTTAAGTCTAAGTCAGGACTCAAGTTAATTAAGTAAAGTCTATGTCAGGACTCAAGTTAATTAAGTAAAGTCTATGTCAGGACTCAAGTTCATAAATTAAAGTAAAAGTTTGTCACTTTTTTTGACGTTTAACACTACGTAACACTAACTTTATTAACTTTAGTTTTACAGTTATTTTTGCAATTCATGGTCAACAAACCTCATTTATAGGAAATTATACCTAATGTTTGAGTTAGAAAAGCAGAAATTAGGAATTATTGAGACTAAAATTAAAGGAATGGATGTTGATGATAATACAGACTGGAATATGTCAACTTTATCAACACTATTTCAAACAAACACTTCAATGTGTTTTACAATGCTACTAAATATAATAAGACCACAAATTAATGAAAGTATAGAGATTGTATTGGCAAAGGCGCGCCTTGGCCACTCAATATGTTATTTTGGGGAATTAAAAAGAACATTGGTATAGGACAACAGGTCAATTTGACAACTACAAGTATTTTGTGTTGATAAATCATAATGTGTAAAGTAACTAGTAACTAAAGTACAGTATTTCTCTCTGAAATGTAGCGGATTAGAAGTAGAAAGCCTGAAAAGAAAAGTAGAAGTACCTCAAAATTTGAGAAAAAACTTGAGTAAATGTACTTCCACCGCTTTTTATGGACCTCGGTAAACAAGGTGATACAAGAATGACCAAGGGTAGAGGGTAGGTAGACACACTTATTTGTGTGTGTGTGTGTGTGTGTGTGTGTGTGTGTGTGTGTGTGTTGTGAGTGTGTGTGTTGTGAGTGTGCGTTAAATGAACATAACCTTGACTAAAGGGCAAAAATAAAAAGGGCAAATTGGAATAAATTTATCAAATTATGACGCCTCGTACAATATTCATAACCAGCGAATCCACTATTCATTACAAAAGATTAAATACCAACTTGTATCAATAATTCATCCTCTTAATCTTCATTTTCAGTGCGATTAAGAGCAGAATGAAATGACATATTTCACGCCCGGCTGTATATGAGTTAGCATGCAATTTGGGTGAATGTGGTTGTCGTCTGAATATATAACACGTTCAGACACAAATTATCCAAACACAAAATCGTCCCTGTTTAATAACTACAGCAGCGACGTCACATCTAAATGAAAAGACACCAGGGACGTTATAATAATTTAGAAATACATCAACAAGTCAACGGCTCAAGAGAAAATGTATTAAAGGATTTTGAGGATGAAGCATGACATGTAAAAGAAAACTTAAATAATTACACGTTTACAAAATGAAATAAATGAATCAACGATGTATTGTGAGATATTAATCCATGTTAATTTAGCATTTTTAAATGATAACAATGGTGTCTACGCTTCAACAACTGGCTGTTTTTAACAGCATGGCCGACGTCTCAGCTGGATTTCATTCATTCCTCACCGTCACGTCCATTTACGGCTCGGTGTTGGCCGACATAATCCCGTACCAAGTAGTATCGAGACGTCCCCGGTAACACGACGCCTGCATTTGATCCTTTCCAGATCTAGAGAAAAAAGACTGATTTTGCTCGCAGACATTCACCGCCAAACGTTTTTCAATTTCATAACAAAACCGCAGCAGCTACAACCCAGATAGAGTGGGGGTGACGAGCGCTGTGTTTCTGATGGATCTGGTAGTTCAGTGGGCCGAGATCAGGGCTGTGGTCAAGACCACCTTAGTCGAGTCCAAGACCAGGACTAGTCGAGT